>NC_059164.1:38059471-38362343 GCF_019923935.1 Bubalus bubalis | reverse complement strand
GTGCATAATAAATAAATGAGATAAAAGTGATTCATCCATCAGGAGACTATTAAGATAATATGACTGGCTTTCAGAAATTCAACCCTAGTATAATAGAAAAAAGAGCACAGGCTCGATTCTAGCTCATACTCTATCCCTTCCTAACAGAGTGGATGTGGGAAAAATAATAACTACCCTTCAGCAAGGAGTTATCCTCTCAGGTATCATAAATATATTTTTCCTAATCATTAAAAGTAGGTAAACAAACTTATCAGTGACTAGCATAGAGTAGGAACTTACTAAGTATTTATTATTATTAGTTTTAAATATTTATGTAGGTTCGAAGAGAAAGTCTCACATGACACATAAAGATATCAATTTCACCTGCCAAGTCAAACATGAGCAAACGTGTTTTATACAAGTGTGTTTAAAACAGGCAGTAACATTTCAAATGTTCTCTTCAGCTCTAAAAATTGTCCTGTCTTTCTTGTGGAATTTTTTGGCCTTGAACAGTTCTAGTAATGTTATTACGGCCTGTCCTCATTTCACTTTCTCCCCAGGTCTAGTGGATACCATCACAACTCTCTGTCAACCATAGATTTTTCTTTGCCTTTAGTCATTTTACAAAATCTCCATCTTCACAATTCTCACAACAGCTCCTTTTGACGATCTAGTTCTTGTACCACAGCTTTTTGCTGTTTAGTCACTAATCATGTATCCAACTCTTTGTGATCCCATGGACTGTAGCCCACCAGAGTCCTCTGTCCATAGGATTCTCCAAGCAAGAATACTGGAGTGGGATGTCATTTCCTTCTCTAATACTACATCTTAGAATCAGGAAAATAGGATCAGATATAAACTGACCACTGAAACAATTTTCATTATTGAAAACCCAAGATCTATTGGACACTATGGGTGTTACTGAAGATACCCACAGAGATGGTACTCATACTGGTGGCAGAATGTTAAAAGACTTTTCTTTGGTGGTGTACTTTTTCTCATACGCATGGTCCACAGAGGCAGAAAAGTCCATATTTTATCTATAAACCTACAGATAAGTATTTTCAATTTTTTTTTCTATAGCTTAAAAGCAGAGAAGTTTTTATTTTGATGCCACTATTTTGTTTCAGATGATCAAAGCTGTTGACAAGAAAGCTTATACTGTCATGCTTGTTACCCTGGTCCCAGCTTACCTACAGTCTTTCAAGTTTTCTTGCTCAGGGACACCAGTTTCCTGGTCTTGTGGAAGTATTGTTTCTGCAGCACACCTTGATCTCTCATAGGCTTGATGTTGCCATGATTTCTCCACCCTGTCCTTGGGAGAATCTCCACAGAGGTGACTTTTATATGGTTCTTCAGATTTCTTATGGGAGAAGGCAATGGCACCCTACTCCAGTACTCTTGTCTGGAAAGTCCCATGGACGGAGGAGCCTGGTGGGCTGCAGTCCATGGGGTCGCTAAGAGTCGAACACCACTGAGCGACTTCACTGTTCACTGTTCAGATTTCTTATAAGCAGTGTTAACATTCATGTGTAGTGATATTCCTGAGATTTTCCTTCCACATGACTTTTGCTCAATGCTCTTCGTTTTCTCACTATGTTTGGTCATACCAAATTTTTCACTGCTTCCCTCCATTTTCTTTTCGCAATCATAGTCTTGGGCTACCAAATCCAACCTGGATAAGAGGTCACTCAATTTGAAAGATAGCATCATTCATTCTAAAAACCAAACCTAAAACTGTAGATAAAGCTCTGATTATATCAATAAATCTCTTCCCAATAACTAATTAATTCCCACTTGATCAATAAGGAAACTGAAGTGCAGAAATGTTAAGAAACAAATCTACCTAACAAGCAGAAGTAACACCACGACCCACTGCCAGACCTTAACTGATTTTAAAGGCTCTGCTCTCGCTAGCCAGCAGCTACTGTCAGCAACCACATGACATTCTTGCTGTCTTATAACTGATCCCGAGTCTGGGGCAGATGCTAATGGACCCTTTCTAGCACGCTTTCCAGCCAAATCTGAACTTAACTCTCAATCTGTCTCAAAAGAAATTTGCACACAAGCACTAGCAATTGGCTTTAGTTAGCATTCAAACACAAAGCTATTTTCTATCACAAAGTTAGAATGAATTCTCCCCTTGAAATAATTTAGGTGTTTGTTTATTTATCTGCAGAATGGGGCATTTGAACAGGAAAATCTCTAAACATTCTGCCACCCTGAAATTTTTATGAAGCCCACCAATCTATATGTCCCCAGAGATTACATAATTTAGGAATTCCTAGGTGTTTTCTATTGAAAATATATTTGGAACACAGTATGTTTACAGTAGAAAAGTAGTTTTATCCATGAACTTACATTCATTTTGCACCCTTCAAATATTTTTCCTCAGGGTGGAAATTTCTCATGCTTGATCACAACCCAAAGATAATTTGGTCCTGGAAAATACACACACCATATCTTTATTCATCTAGAAGGTCTATCCTGTATGTGAAGAGAAAGGGAAAAAAATGAAGAAGAACCACACACAGTTGAAATATTCCATGTGTCTGGTCTTCACTGAGGCATATTCTCTTGAGAATAACCATTTGAAATATGTTTTACAAATTGAATTTTTAATGGAATATATGTAGTATGAGGTCAGGAGAAATTCTTTGTTATTTCTTTGAAGTTTAATGTTTTTAAAATGAGCCAATACAGATTTAGGAATCTTTCAAAATTACATAACTGTGGTTTAGTCTTACTTTTTAACCTAGAGGTATAATCTTTTTTTCCCCTTTTGAAAGACATCAGCAAAGCACTGCTTTGAGAAATCTCTCCCTTTCCCACCCCCTTGCCTTTTGGCCAAAATTATGCTTGCATCTGTCCAGAGCAGAGGAAGTCCCGGCCACCACATGCAAGCCTTTGTGCTTTCAGTCTGCAGCCCAGGAAATTACTACCTGTGTGGGCAGATCCTCAGTGCATAACTGTGAGGTCCCACAAAACTGAGGACTCAGCAAAAAGAAAGAGGGGGACGCAGAGGCTGAGGGGCAAAGTGGAGAGAGAGACAGAAAAGAGGAAAGAAAGAAATTTCTGCAATTTCACCAAAATACCATCTTTTAGGGTTTCGTAGCCAGAGCTGCACACAAAGCAGAGAGCCAGGAGTGTATGTTCCCTTATAGGTGAAAACAAAAAACACAGAGCACCCTTAATGACATTTAAGAATATTTCTACAAAAGTAAAAAATAATATATTTACCAAATGAAAGCTCTGTGCCAGAGTTTACCTATTTACTCATCACCTCAAGTCTATTTTTTTGTTTGTTTGTGTCATTTGCTGTGGCTCAGAGGGTAAAGCGTCTGCCTGCAACGCGGGAAACCTGGGTTCGATCCCTGGGTCAGGAAGATCCCCTGGAGAAGGAAATGGCAACCCACTCCAGTACTCTTGCCTGGAGAATTCCATGGACTAAGGAGGCTGGTGGGCTACAGTCCATGGAGTCACAAAGAGTTGGACACAACTGAGCAACTTCACTTTCACTCTTATGTCTATTTAGTACAGATTATTATCTCTGTTTTGTACATAAAGAAATTGAGGCGCAGAGAAGTTAAATAAATTATCCAAAGTTCTAGGGCTTAAGTAGTGGTGCTGGGAGTTGACTCATGGGTCTCCCACTTCCACAAACTAGGGCCCTGGACCTTGCTGTCCCATCACTAGAATAGATTAATGCATGAGATCCATATATCTTTTTTAGAATCTTCATAGTACCATAGATAATAAAGTATTATAACTATTTTTTTAGTTTTTAATAAGAGAATATGGAAGGGATCTGCTGTTTTGGGGGCCCATAACTTCCACAAAGTTTTCAACCCTTAACACATACTATTTTAGATTCTCTCCTCAGCGACATCCCAAGACTCCCTCCTCTATAAGCCAATGAGGTGCCACATGACTCAGCCTCTTTCATTCTCTCACTCTTTAACAACTAATCAGATGATTTACTGTAGTACATGGCAGGGCAATGATACTGAATCTGGAAATTCTCTTCTTTAAAGACTCTGCAGTGCCCAATATCCCATAGTATATTGGATGGGTATGTTCAGGGGAAGGAGTGTGACAGACGTATGGAGAATAATCACTTCATGTCATTGTTAGTGTTTTCCCTAGAAAACATCCTTTCCAATTTAGTATTCTGCTAGATATAATAAAATTCTTTGAGAAATGTAAAAGCAGTATTGTGTGGTAGTCCAAGTTGGCATTAATATATTTAATATATACTTAAAGTAGGATGTGCAAATATGATGTTTTCCCACTTCGCATATAATGCACTTACTATTTAAACTCTAGTTTAAATACCTAAACAGTCAGCATTAAACAGCCTCAGAGGTATCTAAAAAAAAAAAAAAAAAACAAATTTGTCTCAATCATTCTTGAGTTTTTCCTCCTCCCTTCCCTACACTGGAAGTGTTCACGCAAAGGGTGGTAGCCTACCTCCTAAGACAGTAATAGACAGAACACCTATATTAACAGAGTTTGGATGAGATAGTTCAAGAGCACATCCTGTTATTAGCATTTATGATTCTGGGATATTATATTGTATTTCTATATTAGGAATATAGAAAAGCATATAAATCTTAATTATGAGTCCCAAATTATTTAGAATATAATTTAAACCTAAACCAATTTCCATGTGAGTGGTGGTAAATTGAATTAGGTTTTAAAAAAATACTCTGGCTAGATTCCCTGCAGCTAATCTATATGGTTATGCCATGTGGTTGGGAACAGGAAACACCTGTCTCTCTGCTTGCTAGCACTCACTTAACATGATCCCTGGCAAAACAGTTTTTTCAGCCCCAGTCCAATTCACCAGAGGTCATTTCAGTATGGACTATTTCAACTTGCATTACAAACCATCAGTGTTTAACAATTTTCAAGCACTTTCTGGATATGAATCATTATATAGTCACCAGAGCTTTTTAAACTATTGTCCTGAGGTCCTCTGAAAGAGATCATTTGCAAATTCCAAATTCATTGGGATTTCAATACATAAAATACCTTATTTTTACATTTTTATTGTCATAGAGAGACTATATCTCACCTTGCAAAATGGAATGTGTATTTCTAGTTCTTTGTTTTTAAAAAGCATAATAAATAAAATCTATTGTAAGAGTTTCAAATGTCAGTGTAATATATTTGCCTTAGGGCTTTTAGTTTCCTTTTTTGCCTTTTACAGTGCTTGAGAACAGAATCCTCATATTTAATATCCCACTCAAGTTCTGGCTTTGAGTTTTGCAATGCAAAGTTTGACAGTTACCACCAATACAGATGCTTCAGATATGCTAGCAATTTCGGCTTTGGGAATGAATATCTAGACTTTTTTCCCCCACATTTCCATGGTTTCATAATTGGCAGTCTGCCTGGGCTGACCAAGAAAGCAACAAGTATGGGCATTCTCTCTGGCTGTGAGTATACTCATTTTCAAAAGAAGGAGATTAGAATAAATAGATTAGACTTGCTTTTTTCTCCAGTTTGGAAAGGTTAAGAGGCAAATACTGACTTATAAACAGCAAATTGCTGAATATGTGTTATAAAAAACAGCCCACAGATACTGTGCTATTTAGTCAGTCATTCTGTAGAGCTATTTGGTTGCTTAAGAGAGCTGTTTTCTTTATGTAACTACTTTTTTTCTCCTGTGCACCAGATAAAAGTATTTGATATCCCAAATAAATACTATATAGGTCTGGCTTTGAGTTATTTATGGTGCTACCTATCTTAACCCCTAAATTATAATCTGCTCTTTATCATATTTTACAATCTGTTCTGTTAAAAGTCAACATGACAAACATCAACTTAAGAGCAAGTATCTTCAATGGAAACGAAAATAAATTATACATATAGATTAAAATTTGGAGGCCTACCTGTGAATGGTTTATGGTCCATTTACTTGCCTTTATATACAGGCAACTGTATATAACTAGTTAAACCTAGATTAAGTAATCAGGCAATAAGGCAAAACCAAGACCAAGGGTCGATACTGTTTAGTTGCTAAAGTTGTGTCTGACTCTTTGTGACCCCTTGGACTGTAGCCTGCCAGGCTCCTCTGTCCATGGGATTTCCCAGCCAAGAATACTGGAGTGGGTTGCCATTTCCTTCTTCAATGGTTGAGGAGGTTGGTAGAATTAGAAATGTTGGCAGAGGGCCACCCCTTTGTAACATCACCTAGCTGCATGCCATCTTCACTCCGCAGTACATAGAGAAGCTTTTGAGCCATCAACTGTTCCAGTAATGAGGTTAGTCCATGAAAAAAAAGTGGAGTTGGAGGTTACAAGCAACAATGTATCAGAAACAGCTGCCAGTCATGAGTTCTCTGGGTGTAAGTCCTGCCTATACATGTAGAAATAGGCATCCATATGTTAACTTCTTTTCAGGAATCAGTTTCTATCAATGGAGATGTTTCTCTGCTGCTGCTGCTAAGTCACTTCAGTCGTGTCCAACTCTGTGCGACCCCATAGACGGCAGCCCACCAGGCTCCGCCGCCCCTGGGATTCTCCAGGCAAGAACACTGGAGTGGGTTGCCATTTCCTTCTCCAATGCATGAAAGTGAAAAGTAAAAGTGAAGTCGCTCAGTCGTGTCCGACCCTCAGCGACCCCATGGACTGCAGCCCACCAGGCTCCTCCATCCATGGGATTTTCCAGGCAAGAGTACTGGATTGGGGTACCATTGCCTTCTCCAGATGTTTCTCTAGACCAAGGGAATCTCTGACAACTCTAAATTTATTGTGTAACTTTAAGAAGTACATTACACTTTGGGAGCCATATTACCAGGGGAACTAGAATTCAGGTCAACAGGTAGCTCAGGAGAAGAAGAGTAGGCTTTCTCCTTAAATCAAGAATCTACCAATTCCTATACATAAATATATCAAGATTGAAATAAATTCTTAAATTACCACTATTTTAGCAAAACTCATGAAAATCTGTTTCCTGAAATACCCTTTAAACTGTAAGCGAAGTTTCCCTGTCAGGATGACTCAGCACATTGTAGCCAATCAGTAATGACCTAAGTAAAGTTGCTTGGCCAAACCAATGAGAATTAAGTTCTATGAACTTCCTTTTTTTTATACTCCATAAGCCTTACTGTAACCTTCCTGAAACAAACTTCTTTCCAGTTTTGATTTTGAAACTTCCTTGTTCAAGAACAATTTGTCTTTCATCCAATAAAATAGCCATATCCTGAATTTTCTTTTGACACCTTTTACACATAAAAATCATTTTCCAAGTAAGTATTTTAAACTCTTTATTATGAAATATAGCGCATGCCCAGGAAAGTGCAAAGCATAAATGAATTATCACAAAACAACCCATAAGCAACCACCACAACTACGGTACCCAAAGAAACTTATAAACTCCTACAAATCCTGTCAAAGTAACTGCTTTTCTGGACTTTTCTTAAATTCTTTTTTTTATATATATTTCTTCATAGGCCTGCATCTCTATATAATAAAATACCATATTATCTGTATTTTGAATTTTTTATTAATGCAATTATACAATGTGTAATCTTTTGAATCTGGCTTCTTTCACTCAGCATTTTGTTTGTAAGATTCACCCATGTTGTTGAATGTAGCTCTAGTCCATTCTTTTTTATTAATTCAAGTATAGCTGATTTTAATAGTATATTGATTTTGGATATAGAAATAGTAATTCAATATTTTATGGATTATACTTCATCTAAAATTATTATAAATTATTGACTATAATCTCTGTGCTGTATAATATATCCCTGTATCTTATTTTATACATAATAGTTTATACATCTTAATCTCTTACCCCCATTTTTCCCCTCCTCCATCCCTTACCCCACTGGTAACCATTACTTTGTTCTCTGTATCTGTGAGTCTCTGTTCTCTGTATCTTTGTTCTCTGTAGTCTTTGTTCTCTGTATCTGTTTTGTTTTTCTCATTCTTTTTTTTTTTTATTCCACATATAAGTGATAACATACAATTCTCAAACTTCATTAAGCATAATACCCTCTAGGTTCATCAATGTGGTAGCAAATGTCAGAATTTCATTCTTTTTTATGGCTAAGTAATGTTGCATTATATATACACACACACACACACACTTTATATATATGATTTCAAATCAACTATCCCTGTATAAAAATATAACTACCATGTGATTCAGAAATTTAACTCCTGGATATGTACATATAAATGAAACAAAAACATTAATTTGAAAAGATATATACACTGTAAAAATCTTAATTTGAAGTCAAGAAGGGAAAAAGGGAAGAGGAGCCAGGAAGGCAACAGATTTTATGGAAAATTTGGATGAGATAAAAATAAAATTTTGACTCTGATTGGTCTTCAATGTAGCCTGAACAACTTGAGCCATCTCCCTGAGCAGAAATTTAGTGAGATTTTCCTGTTGTTGAACATACTTCAGCCATAGGATGATTATAAAGACACAGAAATAGTTAGCTTATAATTATTATCCCTCCCAAAAGATTTTAGGGAGGGTATTTTTTAGGTCCTAATAATAATTGTCCTAAGTTGTGTTGTTTTTTTTTTTAAAGATCCAACTAAAATTTCCCCTTCCCCCCAATCCTAACCTCTTCTCTTCTCTTCTACCACCTCTCACCATGAGTTCACCAAAAATGGAAGCTCTTGTGAGTAAAAGTTCATGTTGATTTTGAATTGACTGATTGAATGTTTCTTAAGTTTTAGAAATCTGTTCAAAATAATCTGATTTCTCTTGTGAGGAAAAAATAAGGCAGAACATTTTCTCAGTGGTGATTTCTCTAAGCAAGTCTGGCACGTTAAAATCCTTGTTATATATTTTTGAAATAACTGGGAAACATGCTTCATGTTGTAATTTGAAATCCAGAAAAAAGTCTACCAAGGCAAGAGTTCTGGGGGACTTTGTTTAAAGTAGTGGAATATTTTAATCTAATTTTTGGGAATTCTAGGAAGGTCTTAAGAAAGGAAGAGCCACCAAAGACAGCATAGAGACATAAAGGCAATTTTTTTCTTTTTAAGTCCTTCTCATGGACAAGTTTCTAAAATGACTCATTCCAAGAAGAATCCTACAGAACTTTAAAGGGACAGTTCTCTGTCATTTACTAAATAAAGTTCATATGGGCAAAGGCATAAAATTAAAATAAAATTGGGTTGTGATGGGTAAAGATGGGAAAACTTTAGGCATCTGTGTATTAACTCTGCTATGTAGTATTTGGAGAAGGCAATGGCACCCCACTCCAGTGCTCTTGCCTGGAGAATCCCAGGGAAGGGGGAGCCTGGTGGGCTGCAGTCCATGGGGTCGCTAAGAGTCAGACGCGACTGAGCGACTTCACTTTCACTTTTCACTTTCATGCATTGGAGAGGGAAATGGCAACCCACTCCAGTGTTCTTGCCTGGAGAACCCCAGGGACGGGGGAGCCTGGTGGGCTGCCGTCTATGGGGTCGCACAGAGTCGGACACAACTGAAGCGACTTAGCAGCAGTAGGAGAAGGCAATGGCACCCCACTCCAGTACTCTTGTCTGGAAAATCCCATGGATGGAGGAGCCTGGAAGGCTGCAATCCATGGGGTCGCTAAGAGTCGGATACGACTGAGCGACTTCACTTTTACTTTTCACTTTCATGCATTGGAAAGGGAAATGGCAACCCACTCCAGTGTTCTTGCCTGGAGAATCCCAGGGACGGGGGAGCCTGGTGGGCTGCAGTCCATGGGGTCGCTAAGAGTCAGACGCGACTGAAGTGACTTAGCAGCAGAAGTAGCAGCATGTAGTATTTACCCCAGAACAGTAACATTTTCACCTCCTTTCCCCACAACATAATATGATATTTCATGAATGCACCATGGGGCAGGGGATATATTAGATCTGCCTCATCTTTGCATAAAGGAGGTAAAGCTGAGACTGTAGCTGTAGTTTGGGAACAAGGTATTCTATCAGAGAGGTACCCTTGCTAAACAGCTGAGAGTATTGCCTGAAAACACCAAGACTGGTAAACATAGGTAAATGTCTATTCTATAATCTATCCCAGGATACTTCCCAGAAAAATGGGGTAGTGCTTCTCTCCCTCCCCCCACTAAACTCCTTGAGGTCAGTTTCTTTTCCAATTAAGGGTTCACAGAATTCAAAGGAAATTCTCCATTTTCTGAACTGATTTCACTTAACATGGGTTTTTTGGTGGATATTTTTGCCTTGGACTTAGAGGCAATATTATGGACTCTCCTAAAGTATTTAGTTTATTTATATAAGTTGCCACTTGAGGAGGAGATGGGAGATCAACAGTATATGAACTTTCCAATGCTGGAACTATTTCTGCAGAACAGAGTCAGGAGTCTATATATCAGTTTCACTAACAGCAAGAATCTGAAGACACCTGGGAGCCCTGCAGCCTTCTTTTGAAGATAACTGCTGCTCAGACAACCTCAGAATTGAAATGTGGATTTCTTTATTCATTTCTTGCCTGACAGAGACAACATCAGTAAGGTATACCTTGCCAAGGATGATGTCAGCCTTGAAGACGAAAGAAAAGATTTGACATGATTTCAAAGAAATGTCAGAGATTTCTGGGTTTCCTTAACATAAGCCGCCCTTACCTGGAGAAGTGGCTATGATAATTCACTGTTTCTGTTTGTAACACATACTTTTATGAGTGTGGATTTTCTGCAGTTTCCTGTTAAATAGAAAATGGTTGAAATTAATTGCTTGTCAACAATAGCATGTGCTTTACCATATGAAAGACAACCCACCAAATCAATTTATTATTCATACCCACAATGGCAGTCTTCATATTGAGAGTTACTTGGAGCAGAATTAAACTAATTTGCACAAACTGAACTTAGTGCCATTTTTAAGGAAAATGGCTGTAGGCTTTGTAGCAAAATTATTGGAAAAAGACCTTAATTTTTAAAATTTTCATTGTGAAATTAAAATTAATTTCTAATGCAATACAATTAATCTTAAGTTTTTTACTACAAGTGTTTATACATATTAAGATAAGCAGAGAAGGAAGTTTTATAGATTTCTTCAGTCTTAAAAATTTTGAGTCACTTTTTTATAGGTTGCTTCTTTTATTGTTATATTTTTTCAGTATTTAGCAATCTATACATTCTACCTGCATGAATTTAAAATTTCTCTTTATTTTATTATTTTTTTTTTGATGAGCAATGACAAATCTGACTTCCATGTGTGTGTTAGTCACTCAGTCATGTCCGACTTTTTGCAACCCCATGGACTCTAGCCTGCCAGGCCCATCTGTCCATGGGATTCTCCAGGGAAGAATACTGGACTGGGTTGCCAGTTCCTTCTCCAGGTACATAAATATTCAGTCACAAGAAAGGATGAAATTTAATCATACATTAGATTCGTTAAAATAACTCCTGAGTGAATTAGGAAATTTCAAGTAGTCAGTCAACATGGAGAGAGGAGGAGATGGGTTGCAAACCTAGATCTGCCTGATGCCAAATGCTTGGTTTCCTAAGGACTGTTATTGACTTTTGTCAGCATTTTGTCAACGTTTTTTGTCAGTCATAGAACTGCAAAGGACATGTGTGATAAAAAGTCTAGCAAATTATCACTTTATTTCTATGACTCATTTACTTTCCATTATTTGAATTTATGTCCTTTAGAATACAAATATATCACATTTTTATCTTTTATCTATTATAGTTCATTTATTAAAAATTACAATAATGACAATTTTTCAAATATGTTCTACCCTATTCTAATTTGTACTCTGAAATGAGACTTTGAGCAAGCTTTGGGATGGTAAAATAAAGATACTGTTTACTGTAATTCTGATTAACTTCCCTCCTTTGCAATAACAGTTAATAATCATCTGAGCAGTGATGATACATCAAGCATTTTGCTAACTGCCTTATGCCCTTGCATCTGTGCTCTGAGCTAGTCATTCATGTAACATTCATTTTCCAGTCAGAAAAGTAAAGCACAGAGCGTTTAAGTAACTTACTTGTTCATAATAGCTGGTAACAGTGGAGCAAGGATTTGAAAAGTGGCAGGGCTGCCTGAGCTTATCACAACTACATTAGCCCTACTCTCTGTCTTAATTAAATATCTATTAACTCACTCATTAAATATATATTTACTGAATGCCCTTTGTACTCATCAATGGAGATACAGAATTCCTAGACCCAAAGGGTGACAAAAGAGGAAGCACAACAGCAGTAGAAAATGTCACTTCGGTGTAATAAGAGCTAAATTTAAGCAAAAGAAGAAACATTCAACCCAGAGACAAACTGTGGAAGGTAGAGAGAATGAGCTGGGAGTGGTGCATATCAGAGAGACTAAAATCTGGAAAGGTTTTGTGGAGAAACCATGTGTAAGGATAAGTAGCTCACCTGTTGAAGAATATAATGAACGGTGTTGAAGGTCAGGCCACGGTGTGTAGGCATTCAGGAAAGCTAAGTGTGAGCCCCTCTAGAGAAGGAAGAGGGGAAGCAGAGGCTGTGCTGGAACACAGACTCAGTCTGACTTTGAAAATAATGAGAATTACATCCTGAAGGGGAGGAGAAATGAGTATGGAATTTGGTGCTGCTCTTGTTTAGTTGCTGAGTCACATCCAACTCTTCTGACCCCATGGACTATAGTCTGCTGGATTCTTCTGTCCATGGGATTTCCCAGGCAAGAATACTGGAGTGGGTTGCCATTTCCTCCTCTAGACGATCTTCCTTACTCAGGGATTAAACTGGCATCTCGGGCATTGGCAGGCGGGTTCTTTACAACTGAGTCACCAGGGAAGCCTTATGGAATTTGGGACAGGAAAATGAATATTTTTAATCTGAAAAGGATGACTGGCAGTAGTATGGAAACTGAAGTGAATCAAAGAGCAGTGGGAATCTAAAGCAAGAGGACACTTAGAAACACAAGTCAGAAATGATAGAGATAGTGATGAGAACCAGGGCAAGACTTCTTAAATGTGCTTTAAAAAGGGAGATCTGCAATGAATGAAAAGGAACTCTCTAAGTAAGGCATGGTATATTCTGTGCAGGATATAATGTCCAAAAACATTAATCAAGGACATAATGATAAAAAGTACTGACATCACTTATTAAAAAATCTGAAATATATCAATGAATATTTTAATATACAAAACAAAGACTACCAAAAAGAATCTGGTATGACATATAAAACTAGTATACAAAAGAAGTATGCATTAATACTGTCAGTGTATTTCATATTAAATCTTTCTCCAGTGTTTTTCCTTTAATAAATCCTATGGTCCCACATAATGTCTCTTTATCATATGACTTTTTTACTAGAAATAAAATATACTTTCTGTTTATTCTCCAGACACTTGCAAGGTTTTAGAGCAGATTCCCTGAAGCTACTGAACCTTGAATTTAGTATATACCCATATGGCTAAGAAACATGAAGTCAAAATATTTTCTTAAGTGACAGGGTTTTTGGGGAAAGGAATGTTCTTCTTCCCTTACAACTCAATTTGATGAGTAGCTTCCATATTATATTAAAAACTAACTATTTTATAAACATAGTACATGTGGGTGCTAAGTCGCTTCAGTCATGTCCACCTCATTGCAACCCTATGGACTGTAGCCTGCCAGGCTCCTCTGTACATAAAATTCTTCAGGCAAGAATACTGGAGTGGGTTGCAATGCCCTCCTTCAGGGAATCTTCCTGACCCAGGAATGAAAGCCATGCATTTCCAGCATTGCAGGTGGATTTTTTACCGCTGAGCCAGCCGGGAAACCCAACATAGTATATAAATACTTTAAAACACTTAAAATTGGAGCCAAATAGTTATTTCCTCTATTGAATGTATTTTTCGCTTTTAGATCCTGTTTGTTGAGTGGTATACTTTTAGACATCTATGAAGTATGAAGGATTATTTTTGTAGTTGGCCTCCCACTTTGCAATCATATTTATTAAAATTATTCAGAACACTATGTGCTTAAATGCTTTAATATCTAACTGCTAGTGCTTTTATTTTCCTGTTTTTAAATATTTTTTATATGTTGAGAATATGTGTTAAATCTTTTTGAGCCATTTTCATATCTGAGAGAAACTGTAATTTCAAACATAAAAAATTCCAACTACAGATGAAAATTTTATTTGACAACATTTAATTTTAGAACTGCAGTGTTTATATGATTTCATGTTCTAAATCATCAACTTCAGTTCCAGTCTGATTTTTATTCAACTTTGAATAATTTTTACTCTCCTTTAAATGTACATTGCAGAATGATATAAAAATTTTTATTATATTGCTTTAATTTAAAATGTATTTGCTAAATGTTCACTAAATTTTCACAACATAAGGAAAGCCTGTTAGTTTTCTGAATAGCTAAGTATCTTTTTAAGTATAGAGTTCGTTACATATTTTGTTGTTAATGCATTTTTATATCATGTACAATTTTGTTACTTTATCAAGAATTCTCACACACTGATTCCTTTTCTCTCTGTTCTCAATATGTGTATTTCTTTTTCTTAAGTGTAACCTACTTGTCCATTTACACTTCATTATAACACTACACTGAAAAAATTTCTTAGATATCTTAATATACTTAATTTGTATGCTGTCTACCCTATTTACCACCTAAAATATAAATTTTTACACGGCTACCAGTATTTAAGTTGTTAAAAGATTATTTTAAAAATCTTGTTCAGTTCAGTCACTCAGTCATGTCCGACTCTTTGCAACTCCATGAATCACAGCACGCCAGGCCTCCCTGTCCATCACCAACTCCCGGAGTTCACTCAGACTCACATCCATCGAGTCAGTGATGCCATCCAGCCATCTCATCCTCTGTCGTCCCCTTCTCCTCCTGCCCCTAATCCCTCCCAGCATCAGAGTCTTTTCCAATGAGTCAACTCTTCGCATGAGCTGGCCAAAGTACTGGAGTTTCAGCTTTAGCATCATTCCTTCCAAAGAAATTCCAGGGCTGATCTCCTTCAGAATGGACTGGTTGGATCTCCTTGCAGTCCAAGGGACTCTCAAGAGTCTTCTCCAACACCGCAGTTCAAAAGCATCAATTCTTCGGCGCTCAGCCTTCTTCACAGTCCAACTCTCACATCCATACATGACCACAGGAAAAACCATAGCCTTGACTAGAAGAACTTTTGTTGGCAAAGTAATGTCTCTGCTTTTGAATATGCTATCTAGATTGGTCATAACTTTCTTTCCAAGGAGTAAGCATCTTTTAATTTCATGGCTGCAGTCACCATCTGTAGTGATTTTAGAGCCCCCAAAAATAAAGTCTGACACTGTTTCCCCATCTATTTCCCATGAAGTGATGAAACAATATGCCATGATCTTCGTTTTCTGAATGTTGAGCTTTAAGCCAACTTGTTCACTCTCCTCTTTCACTTTCATCAAGAGGCTCTTTAGGTCTTCTTCACTTTCTGCCATAAGGGTTGTATCACCTGCATATCTGAGATTATTGATATTTCTCCCAGCAATCTTGATTCCAGCTTGCGCTTCTTCCAGCCCAGCGTTTCTCATGATGTACTCTGCATATAAGTTAAATAAGCAGGGTGACAATATACAGCCTTGATGTACTCCTTTTCCTATTTGGAAGCAGTCTGTTGTTCCATGTCCAGTTCAAACTGTTGCTTCCTGACCTGCATACAAATTTCTCAAGAGGCAGATCAGGTGGTCTGGTATTCCCATCTCTTTCAGAATTTTCCGCAGTTTATTGTGATCCACACAGCTTTGTCATTGTCAATAAAGCAGAAATAGATGTTTTTCTGGAACTCTCTTGCTTTTTCCATGATCCAGTGGATGTTGGCAATTTGATCTCTGGTTCCTCTGCCTATTCTAGATCCAGGTTGAACATCTGGAAGTTCACAGTTCATGTACTTTTGAAGCCTGACTTGGAGAATTTTGAGTATTTCTTTGCCAGCCTGTGAAATGAGTGCAATTGTGTGGTAGTTTGAGCATTCTTTGGCATTGCCTTTCTTTGGTATTGGAATGAAAACTGACCTTTTCCAGTCCTGTGGCCACTGCTGAGTTTTCCAAATTTGCTGGCATTTTGAGTGCAGCACTTTCACAGCATCATCTTTCAGGATTTGAAATAGCTCAACTGGAATTCCATCACCTCCACTAGCTTTGTTCATAGTGATGCTTTCTAAGGCCCACTTGACTTCACATTCCAGGATGTCTGGCTCTAGGTCAGTGATCACACCATCGTGATTATCTGGGTCTCGAAGATCTTTTTTGTACAGTTCTTCTGTGTATTCTTGCCATCTCTTCTTAATATCTTTTATTTCTGTTAGGTCCATACTATTTCTGTCCTTTATGGAGCCCATCTTTGCATGAAATGTTCCTTTGGTATCTCTGATTTTCTTGAAGAGATCCCTAGTCTTTCCCATTCTGTTGTTTTCCTCTATTTCTTTGCATTGATCACTGAAGAAGGCTTTCTTATCTCTTCTTGCTATTCTTTGGAACTCTGCATTCAAATGCTTATGTCTTTCCTTTGCTCCTTTGCTTTTCTCTTCTCTTCTTTTCACAGCTATTTGTAAGGCCTCGCCAGACAGCCATTTTGCTTTTTTGCATTTCTTTTCTATGGGAATGGTCTTGATCCCTGTCTCCTGTACAGTGTCACAAACCTCATTCCATAGTTCATCAGGCACTCTATCTCAGATCTAGGCCCTTAAATCTGTTTCTCACTTCCACTGTATAATCATAAGGGATTTGATTTAGGTCATACCTGTATGGTCTAGTGGTTTTCCCTACTTTCTTCAATTTAAATCTGAATTTGGCAATAAGGAGTTCATGGTCTGATCCACAGTCAGCTCCTGGTCTTGTTTTTGCTGACTGTATAGAGCTTCTCCATCTTTGGCTGCAAAGAATATAATCAATCTGATTTCGGTGTTGACCATCTGGTGACGTCCATGTGTAGAGTCTTCTCTTGTGTTGTTGGAATAGGGTGTTTGTTATGACCAGTGCATTTTCTTGGCAAAACTCTATCAGTCTTTGCCCTGCTTCATTCTGTATTCCAAGGCCAAATTTGCCTGTTACTCTGGGAGTTTCTTGACTTCCTACTTTTGCATTCCAGTCTCCTGTTATGAAAAGGACATCTTTTTTGGGTGTTAGTTCTAAAAGGTCTTGTAGGTCTTCATAGAACCGTTCAACTTCAGCTTCTTCAGCGTTACTGGTTGGGGCATAGACTTGGATTACTCTGATATTGAATGGTTTGCCTTGGAAACGACGGAGATCATTCTGTCGTTTTTGAGATTGCATCCAAGTACTGCATTTCGGACTCTTTTGTTGACCATCATGGCCACTCCATTTCTTCTGAGGGATTCCTGGCCGCAGTAGTAGATATAATGGTCATCTGAGTTAAATTCACCCATTCCAGTCCATTTTAGTTCGCTGATTTGTAGAATGTCGACATTCACTCTTGCCATCTCCTGTTTGACCACTTCCAATCTGCCTTGATTCATGGACCTAACATTCCAGGTTCCTATGCAATATTGCTCTTTACAGCATCGGACCTTGCTTCTATCACCAGTCACATCCACAGCTGGGTATTGATGAACAGTAAATGTTTTACATAAGAGAGAATATCCTTACGTTGCTTCTTATCTTAGTAGGGAAGTACTTGGAATTTCACCACTATGTATAATGTTTCCTTTAGGTTATTCAGAGATACCTTTTATCATATTGTGCAAATTTCCTTGTTACTAGTTTGTTAAGAGTTGCTATTATGAATTGTTGTGTTTTCTCTCTCTCTCTCTCTCTCTTTTTTTTTTTTTCAGTTTGTAACTTTTTGGTCCAATTTTACTCATTTCCCCACACTCTATGCCCTGTGCTGACAGTCTTAAATCTGTTCTCTATATTTATGAATTCAAGGTGTTTGAAAAAAAATTCTATATATAAGTAACAGGATAAAGTATTTGTCTTTCTCTGACTTATTTTTATTGGCATAACATCCTCAATGTTCATTCATGTTTTGCATGCCAAAATTTTCTTCTTTTAATGGCTAAATAATATTCCAGTGTGTGTGTGTGTCACATTTTCTTTACCTATTCATCCATTGATAGACACTTGACTTGTTTCAGTGTCTCAACTATCATACATAATGCTGCAATGACCGTGAGGCACAATTATCCTTTTGAGAGAATGATTTTCATTTACTCAGATTAATTCTCAAAGTGGAATTGAGGAATACTATGGTAGTTCTATTTTATTTTTTGAGTAACCTCCAGACTGTTTTCCATAATCACTATTATTCCTACCATCAATTTACAACAGTTCCTTTTTCTCCGTATCCTCACCAACACTGAATATTTCTTATCTTCTTGATAATAGCAATCCAAACATGCACGAGGTGATATCTCATTGTGGCTTTGATTTGTATTTACCTGACGAGTAGTTATGCTGAGCATCTTTCATTTACCTGTTAGCCATTTGGGTGTTTTCTCTGGAAAAATGTCTATTCAGTTCCTCTGCCCATTTTTAAATTCAGATTGTTTTTTGTTTTTTTGTTTTTGCTGTAAAATTGTATGAGTTTTTAAAAATATATTTTGGATATCCACCCTTTATCAGATATATGATTTGAGTATGTTTTCACCCATTTAATAGAATAGCTTTGTTTTGTTAATGGTTTCTTTTGCTGTTTAAGCTTTTTAGTTCGATGTAGTCCCACTTTATTTTTGCTTAACTTGCTTTGCTCTTGGTGTCAAATCTAAATAATCATTGCTTGCACCAACGTCAAGGAGAATACTACTGTGTTTTCATCTAGGAGTTGAATGGTTTCAGGTCTTACATTCAGTTTTTAATGTGTTTTGAGTGGATTTTTGTATATATGATATAAGATAATGGGCCAGTTTCACTCTTTTGCATTTTTTTCCACTCTTTTTGCATCTTTTGTGACTGTCCATTCTTTCCAACACCATTTACTGGAGAGACTGTCCTTTCCCATTTTATTTTCTTGCTGCCTTTCTTGTAAATTAGCTGATCATACACATCTGAGTTTATTTCTGGGCTCTCTATTCTCCTCTATTGATCTATGTCTTTTTTTTTTTTTTAATGCTTTACAAAATTTTGTGGTTTTCTGTCATACATCAAGAATCAGCCATAGGTACACCTATGTCCCCTCCCTCCCAAACTCCCCTCACATCTCCCTCCTCATTCCACCCTTCCAGACTATCACAGAGCCCCTGTTTGAGTCCCCTGAATCACACAGCAAATTCTCATTCAGTTCAGTTCAGTTACTCAGTCGTGTCTGACTCTTTGCAACCCCAGGGGCTGCAGCACGCCAGGCCTCCCTGTCCATCACCAACTCCCGGAGTTCACCCAGACTCACGTCCATTGAGTCAGTGATGCCATCCGACCATCTCATCCTCTGTCGTCCCCTTCTCCACCTGCCTTCAATCTTTCCCACCATCAGGGTCTTTTCAAGTGAGTCAGTTCTTTGCATCAGGTGGCCAAAGTATTATTGGCTATCTATTTTACATATGGTATCTCTCCATACATCTCACCTTCTCCCTCCTCCCTTCCCCCTGTGTCTATAGGTCTGTTCTCTATGTCTGTTTCTTCACTGCTGCCCTGAAAATAAATTCATGAGTACCATCTTTTTAGATTGCATATATATGTGTCAGTACACAATATTTATATTTCTCTTTATGACTTACTTCACTCTGTATAATAGGCTCTAGGTTCATTCACCTCATTAGAACTGACTCAAACATGTTCCTTTTTATGACTGAGTAGTATTCCATTGTTAGAGAAGGAAAGGGCAACCCACTCCAATGTTCGTGCCTGGAGAATCCCAGGGGTGGAGGAGCCTTGTGGGCTGCCGTCTATGGGGTCGCACAGAGTCGGACACAACTTAAGCAACTTAGTGGCAGCAGCAGCAGTATTCCATTGTATATATGTACCACAACTTCTTTATTCATTCATCTGTCTATGGACATCTAGGTTGCTTCCATGTTATAGCTATTGTAAATAGTGCTGCAATGAACATTGGGGTATGTGTGTCTTTTTAAATTTTGGTTTCCTATGGGTATATGCCTACGAGTATGATTCCTAGGTCATAAGGTGGTTTTGTTCCTAGTTTTTAAAGGAATCTCCATACCGTATTCCATAGTGGTTGAATCAGTCTATATTCCCACCAGGAATCCAAGAGCATTCCTTTTTCTCCACACCCTCTCCAGCATTTATTGTTTGTAGACTCTTTGATGATGGCCATTCTGACTGGTGTAAAGTGGTATTTAATTGTAGTTTTGATTTGCATTTCTCTAATAATGAGTGATGTCGAGCAGCTTTTCATGTGCTTGTTAGCTATCTCTATGTCTTCTGTGGAGAAATGTCCTTTTAAGTCTTTTTCCCACTTTATGATTGGGTTGCTTGTTTTTCTGGTATTGAGCTGTATGACTGCTTGTATATTTTGGAAATTAATTCTTTGTCAGTTATTTCCTTTGCTATTATTTTCTCCTATTCTGAGGGTTGTCTTTTCACCTTTGTAGTTTCCTTGCTGTGCAAAAGCTTTTAAGTTTAATTAGGTTCCATTTGTTTATTTTGTTTTTATTTCCATTACTCTAGGAGGTGGGTCATAGAAGATCTTGATTTATATATTCAGGTGTTCTGCCTATGTTTTCCTCTAAGAGTTTTATAGTTCCTGGTCTTACATTTAGGTCATTAATCCATTTTGATTTTATCTTTGTGTATGGCAAAGTTTTACCAGCACCATTTATTGAAGAGGCTATCTTTGCCCCATTGTACTTTCTTGTCTCCTTTGTCAAAAATAAGGTTACCCCTAGGTGTATGGGTTTATCTCTGGGTTCTCTATCTTGTTCCATTTGTCTGTATTTCTGGTTTTGTGCTAGTTACCATACTGTCTCGATGACTAGCTTTGTAGTATAGTCTGAAGTCAGGAAGGTTGATTCCTCCAGCTCCAACTTCTTTCTTAAGACTGCTTTGGCTATTTGGGGTCTTTTGCATTTCCATATGAATTGGGAAATTTTTTGTTCTAGTTCTGTGAAAAATGCCATTGGTAATTGGGATTGCATTGAATCTGTAGTTTGCATGTGGCAGTATAGTGACTCTTACAATATTGATTCTTCCTACCCAGGAATATGGAATGCCTCTCCATCTGTTTATGTTGTCTTTGATTTCTTTCATCAGTGTCTTATAATTTTCTGTACACAGGTCTTTTGTCTCCTTCAGATCAGGTCAGATCAGATCAGTCGCTCAGTCGTGTCCGACTCTTTGTGACCCCATGAATCGCAGCACGCCGGGCCTCCCTGTCCATCACCAACTCCCGGAGTTCACTCAGACTCATGTCCATTGAGTCAGTGATGCCATCCAGCCATCTCATCCTCTGTCGTCCCCTTCTCCTCTTGCCCCCAGTGCCTCCCAGCATCAGTCTTTTCCAATGAGTCAACTCTTCGCATGAGGTGGCCAAAGTACTGGAGTTTCAGCTTTAGCATCATTCCCTCCAAAGAAATCCCAGGGCTGATCTCCTTCAGAATGGACTGGTTGGATCTGCTTGCAGTCCAAGGGACTTTGGTAGGTTTATTCCTAGATATTTTATTCTTTTTGTTGGAATGGTGAATAGGATTGATTTCCTTAATTTCTCTTTCTGATTTTTCATTGTTCTTATATAGGAAGGCAAGTGATTTCTGTGTATTGCCATAGCTAGGACTTCCAAAGCTATGTTGAATAATAGTGGTGAGAGTGAACACCTTTGTCTTGTTCCTGATCTTAGAGTGCTTTAAGCTTTTCATCATTGAGTATAATGTTTGCTGTGGGTTTATCATATATGGCATTTACTATGTTGAGGCAGGTTTCTTCTATGCCCATTTGTTGAAGCTTTTTTTTATCATAAATGGGTGCTGAATTTTCTGGAAGGTTTTTCTGCATCTATCGAGATGATCATATGGTTTTTAATCTTTCCACTTGTTAATATGGCATATCACATTGATTTCTGTATGTTGAAGAATCCTTGCATCCCTGAAATAAACCCGACTTGATCATTGTGTATGAGTATTTCAGTGTGTTGGTGAATTTTGTTTGCTACTATTTTGTTGAGGATTTTCGCATCTATGTTCCTCAGTGATCAGTCAGTTCAGTTCAGTCACTCATTCGTGTCTGACTCTTCACGACCCCATGGACTGCAGCATGCCAGGCTTCCCTGACCTTCACCAACTCCTGGAGCCTGTTCAAACTCATGTCTGTTGAGTCAGTAATACCATCCAACCAGCTCATCCTCTGTCGTCCCCTTTACTCTTGCCTTCGGTCTTTCCCAGCATCATGGTCTTTTCCAAGGAATCAGTTCTTCGCAACAAGTGGCCAAAGTATTGGAGCTTCAGCTTCAGCCCTTCCAATGGATATTCAGTACTGATTTCCTTTAGGATTGACTGGTTTGATCTCCTTGCAGTCCAATGGACTCTCAGGAGTCTTCTCCAACACCACAGTTCAAAAGCATCAATTCTTCGGTGCTCAGCTTCCTTTATGGTCCAATTCTCACATCCATACATGGGATACTGAAAAAACCATAGCTTTGAGTAGATGGACCTTTGTCAGTAAAATGTAACATCTCTGCTTTTTAACATGCTGTCTAGGTTGGTCATAGCTTTTTTTCCAAGGAGCAAGCATCTTTTAATTTCATGGCTGCAGTCATGATCTGCAGTGATTTTGGAGCTCCAGAAAATTAAGTCTGTCACTGTTTCTGCTGTTTACTGGCCTATAATTTCTTTGTTTTGTCTTGTCTTTGCCTGGTTTGAGTATCAGGATGATTGTGGCCTCATAGAATGAGTTTAAAAGGACTTCCCTGGTGGCTCAGACAGTAAAGCGTCTGTCTACAATGCGGAAGACCCAGGTTCGATCCCTGGGTTGGGAAGATCCACTGGAGAAGGAAATGGCAACCTACTCCAGTACTATTGCCTGGGAAACCGCATGGACAGAAGAGCCTGGTAGGCTACAGTCCATGGGGTCGCAGAGAGTCAGACACGAAATGAGTTTGGAAGTGTTCCTTTCTCTGTAATTTTTTGGAAGAGTTTCAGAAAAATAGGCATTAACTCTTCTCTAAATGTTTGATAGAATTTACTTGTGAAGCCATCTGGCCCTGGATTTTTGTTTTTTTGAGAGATTTTTGATCACTGTTTCGATTTTAGTGTTTGTAATTGGGTTTCATAATTTCTGTTTCTTCCTGGTTCAGTTTTGAGAGATTGAACTTTTCAAAGAATCTGTCCATTTTCTTTAGGTTGTCCATTTTATTAGCATATCAGTTCAGTTCAGTTGTTCAGTCATGTCCAACTCTTTGCAAACCCATGAGTCGCAGCACGCCAGGCCTCCCTGTCCATCACCAACTCCTGGAGTTCACTCAAACTCATGTCCATCAAGTCGGTGATGCCATCCAGCCATCTCATCCTCTGTCGTCCCCTTCTCCTCCTGCATGTAATTGCTCATAATATTCTCTTATGATCCTTTGTATTTCTGTGTTGTCTGTTGTAACCTTTCCTTTTTCATTTCTAATTTTGTTGATTTGATTTTTCTCCCTTTTCTTCTTGATGAGTCTGGCTAGTGATTTGTCAATTTTATCTTCTCAAAGAACCATCTCTTAGTTTTATTAATCTTTGCTATGTTTCCTTCATTTCTTTTTCATTTATTTCTGCTCTGATGTTCATGATGTCTTTCCTTCTGCTGACTTAGGGGGTTTTTAGTTCTTCTTTTTCCAGTTGCTTTAGATGTAGAGTTAGGTTGTTTATTGATGTTTTCCTTGTTTCTGGAGATATGATAGTATCACTATAAACTTCCCTCTTAGAACTGCTTTTGCTGAATCCCATGGGTTTTAATATCTTCCCTATAGTTTATATGGTAAAGAATCTGCCTGCAAGGCAGGAGACCTGGGTTCTCCTTTCTGATCCCTGAGTCAAAAAGATCCTCTGGAGAAGGGCAAGACAAACCACTCCAGTATTCTTGCCTGGAAAATCCCATGGATAGAGGAGCCTGGTGGGCTACAGTTCGTGGGGAGTCAGACATGACTGAGTGACTAACACTGCTACTGCTATAGGTTTTAGGTTGTCATGTTTTCATTGTCATTTGTTTCTGGGAATCTTTTGATTTCCCTTCTTATGTCTTCAGTAGCCTCTTCTTTATTTAGTAATGTATTCTTTAATGAGTTTGCATTTTTAATGCAGTTTTGTTTTTTTTCCTGTAGTTGATACCTACTCTCATAGCATTGTGGTCAGAGAAGATACTTGATACAAATTCAATTTTCTTAAATTTACTGAGTCTTGATTTGTGGCCCAAGATGTGGTACATCCTCGAGAATGTTCCATGTGCAGTTGAGAAGAAGGTGTACTGCTACTGCTAAGTCGCTTCAGTTGTGTCCGACTCTGTGCGACCCTGTAGACAGTAGCCCACCAGGCTCCCCCGTCCCTGGCATTCTCCAGGCAAGAACACTGGAGTGGGTTGCCATTTCCTTCTCCAATGCATGAAAGTGAAAAAATAAAGTGAAGTCGCTCAGTCATGTTCGACTCCTAGCGACCCCATGGACTGCAGCCCACCAGGCCCTTCCGTCCATGGGATTTTCCAGGCAAGAGTACTGGAGTGGGGTGCCATTGCCTTCTCTGGAGAAGAAAGTGTACTCTTCTGCATTTGGATGGAAAGTCCTGAAGATATCAGTTAGGTCCGTTTGATCTGATACTTTATTTAAGATTTGCGTTCCTTATTAATTTTCTGTTTTGATGATCTGTCATTGGTGTACTGGGGGTGTTAAAGTCCCCTGCTATTATTGTGTTACTATTATGTCCCTGGTGGCTCAGAGGTTAAAGCGTCTGCCTCCAATGCAGAAGACCTGGGTTCGATCCCTGGGTCGGGAAGATCCCCTGGAGAAGGAAATAGTAACCCACTCCAGTATTCTTGCCCGGAGAATCCCATAGATGGAGAAGCCTGGTGGGCTACAGTCCACAGGGTTGTAAAGAGTCGGACACGACTGAGCGACTTCACTATATTATACTATTATGTCTGTTAGTGTTTGCCTTATGTATTGAGGTGCTCTTATGTTGGGTGCATACATATTTACACTTTTTATATCGTCTTCTTGGATTGACCTCTTGATTATTATGTACTGTCCTTCTTTGTCTCTTATGATATTACTTATTTTAAAGTCTATTTTGTCTGAAATAAGGATTGCCACTCTGGCTTTCTTTTGGCTTCCATTCACATGGAATATCTTTTTCCATCCTTTCACTCTCAGTCTGTATGTGTCTCCAGGTCTAAACTAGGTCTCTTGCAGTCAGCAAATATATGGATCTTGTTTTTGTATCCATTCAGTCAGTCTGTATCTTTTGGCTGCTGCATTTAATCTGTTTACATTTAAGGTAATTATTGATACATAGGTTCCTATTGGCATTTTCTTGATTGTCTTGGGCTTGTTTTTGTAGGTCTTTTCTTTCTCTTGTATTTACTGGCTATGTAAGTCCCCTTAGTATTTGTTGCAAGGCTGGTTTGGTGGTACTAAATTCTCTTAACTTCTGCTTGTCTACAAAACTTTTGATTTCTCCATCAGTTTTGAATGAAATCTTTGCTGGGGTAGTAAACTTGGCTGTAGGTTTTTCTCTTTCAATACTTTAAATATATCCTGCCATTCCCTTCTGCCCTGCAGAGTTTCTGCTGAAAGATCTGCTGTTAATTGTATGGGTTTTCCCTTGTATGTTATTTATTACTTTTCCCTTGCTGCTTTTAAAATTCTTTCTTTGTGCTTAATATCTGTTAGCTTGATTAATATGTGTCTCAATGTCTTCTTGGGTTTATGCTGTAAGGGACTCTCTGTGCTTTTTGGACTTGATTGACTATTTCCTCTCCCATGTTTGAGAAGTTTTCAACTATAATTTCTTCCAAAATTTCCTCAGTGCCTTTCTTTTTTTCTTCTTCCCCTGGAACCACTATAACTTGAATGTTGGTGCATTTAATATTGTCCCAAAGTCTCTGAGGCTATCCTCAATTCTTTTCATTCTTTTCCCTTTATTCTGCTCTTCAGCAATTATTTCCACCATTCTATCTTCCAGTTAATTATCCATTCCTCTGCCTGTTATTCTGCTATTGGTTCCTTCTAGAATATTTTTAATTTCAGTAATTGTATTATTCATCTCATTTTATTTATTTCTTCTATGTCATTGGTGATTGTATTAGCTGTATTAGCTGTGTTTCTTGCATTTTCTCCATTCTGTTTTCAAGTCTTGAGAGCATCTTTACTATCAGTATTAGGAATTCTTTTTCAGATAGAGTGCATTTTTCTTCTTTGCTTACTTGGTCTTGTTAGTTTCTACCTTGCTCCTTTATTTGTGCTGTATTTTGCTGTCTTTTCATCATTTTTTTTTCCCCTAACTTGCTTTACTTGAGGTCTCCTTTTCCCAGGCTTTAGGGTTGCATTCCTTCTTCCTTTTGGTTTTTGCCCTTGGAGGGAAAGGTTGGTTGAGTGGTTCATGCTGATTTCTTGTTAGTGGTGACTTTTGCCTGTGTTCTGCTAAGCCCTGAGCTTGCAGGCGCTCTGGCCTCAGGAGCTGCTGGGTCCATCCCAGCAGTCTTCATTTGAACATTTCTTTGTCCAGATCCAATCTGGAAACCTATGTGTCTGCTTTTATGACAAACTCATACTGTTTTTATTGCTGTAGCTTTGTGGTATAGTTTAAAATCAGGAAATGTGGTGCATCTAACTTTATTATTTTTTCTCAAGATTGATTTGCTGATTCTAGTCTTTTGTGCTTCAAAACAAAGTATAGGATTTTACTTTTCTATTTCTGTGAAAAATGCCATTGGAATTTTGTTAGGGGTTATATTGAATCTTTAGATTGCATCTGTTCTTCAGACTTTCAGGTTACAGGCTTTTTACCTCCTTGGTTACATTTAATCCTCACATTTTTTATTCCTTTTAAAATTTATTTTATTGAAATATAGTTGATTTGTTGCTTTTGTTTTTTGGTTGCTGAGTCATGTGTGACACTTTTGTGACCAAATGGACTGTAGCCTGCCAGGCTCCTCTGTTCATGGGATTTTCCAGAAAAGAATACTGGAGTGCAGTGCCATTTCCTTCTCCAGGGGATTTTTCCCACCCAGAGATGAAATCTGCACTTCCTGCATTGCAGGCAGATTCTTTACCACTAAGCCATCTGGGAAGCCAAAACAAAAACAAAAAGATCCCATGCTGTTTGGGGTACAGTCTGCATGCTGGGGGCCTTTCAAACATAAAGAGCCAGTTTAGAGATCAATCCAGTTTCTTTCTTTAGGGCAACAGCATTCTTTCCTAGCTGGCTATGTCTCAATAGGAAAGGTGTATAGTCAGCAGAATTCGAACCTGTGCAAGGAAACCCCAATGGGTTTCTAGTCAATAGCCTTAACCACTCAGCCATGGCTACTTAGATAGACATAGTCAAGTTACAATGTGTTAACTTCTACTGTACAGCAAAGTAATTCAGTTATACATATATATGTATATGCTCTCTTTCATATTATTTTTCATATTCTGTATGGTTTGTCACAGGATACTGAATGTAGTTCCCTGTGCTGTGCAATAGGACGTTGTTGTTTATCCATTCTATATATAATAGTTTGCATCTTCTAATCCCAAACTCCCAATCTCTCATCCACATCCTTTGCCCTTCGGCAACTACAAGTTTGTTCTCTATGTCTCTTGAGTCTTTTTCTGTCTCATAAATAGGTTTATTTGTGTCATATTTTAGATTCCACATAACAACAATATCATCTTTTTCTGAGTTATTTCACTTAGTATAACAATCTCTGGCTTTTATTATGGTGAGATATGTTCCCTCAATAGCCACTTTAATAGATTTTATCATGAATGGATAAAATTGGATATTAAATTTTATCAAATGCTTTTTTTCTGCACTATTGAAATGATCATACTTTTTTTGTCTTTCCCTCTGTTGATGTGATGTATCACATTGATTTGTATATATTGAACCATCCTTGTGACCATAGGATGAATTCAACTTGGTGGTGGTGTATGATCTTTTCTGTGTGTTGCTGGATTTGGTTTGCTAGTATTTTACTGAGAATTTTTATATCAATACCTGTCAAAGAAATTGCCCTCTAATTTTCTTTTTTGGTAAAGTCTTTGTCTGGTTTTGGTATCAGTGTGATAATAGCTTCATAGAATGTCGTTGGGAGTGCCCTTTCCTCTTCAATCTTTGGAAGATTTTGAGAAGGATCCGTATATGTTCTTTTTTATAAGGTTGGTAGAATTCACCTGTGAAGCCATCTGGTACTGGATGCTTATTTTTATGGAGTTTTTCCCTTAAAAATACAGATTTCATCTCACGTCTAGTGATCTGTCTGTTCAAATTATCTATTTATTCCTAATTCAGTTTTGGTGGACAGTATGTTTCTAGAAATTTGTCCATTTCTTCTAGGTTGTCAAATTTATTGGCATATAATTATTCATAGTATTCTCTTATATTGTGTAATATTTCTGCAGTATCAGTTGTTACTTCTTATTTTTCATTTTATTTGGGTCCTCTCTCTTTACTTCTTGATAACCTGGCCAGAGGATTTCTTTTCCCTGGTCAAATTTCCCCTTTCAAAGAATCAGCTCTTGATTTTATTGATTTTTTCTTTCCCCATTGTTTTGTGGATCTCTATTTTATATATTTCCTCTCTGATCTTTATTATTTTCTTCCTTCTGCTGACCTTCGATTTTGTTCTTCTTTTTCTAATTCTTTTCAGTGATAGGTTAGATTGTTTATAAAAAGGTTTTTTTGTTTGTTTTATGAGAAGGGCATGTATGGCTATTACTTCACTGCATTCCATAGATTTTATATGGATGTGTGTGTATTCTTTTTGATATAATTATAAATAGGATTATTTTCTTAATTTATGTTACTAATACCTCATTGTTAGTGTATAAAATGCAATAGATTTTTGTGTATTCATTTTATATTTCTGATACCTTTACTAAATTTATTAGTTCTAACAGCTTTTCAGTAGAGTTCTAAGGATTTTCAATATGTAATACCTTGTTATCTGCAAAAAGTGACAGTTTAACTTCTATTATCATTTGAATGTATTATATCTTTTTATTTTGCCTAATTGCTCTGGCAAGGATTTCTAGTACAATATTGAGTAAAGGCAGAAATGGTAAGGATCCCTGTCTTGTTGAGGATTTTAGAGGAAAAGCTTTCAATTTTCACCCTGAATATGATGTTAGCCACAGGCTTGTCACATATGCTCTTTATTATGTTGAGGTACATTACCTGTATAATCACTTTATTGTAATTTTTTTAATCACAAATTGATATTGACTTAAGTCAAGTGCTTTGCATCTATTCAGATTATATAATTCTTACCCTTCAATTTGTTAATATTGTATATCACAGTAATTGATTATGAAAAATAAACTGTGCTTGCATTTCTGAAATGTATTATTCTCAATAATGTTATATGACCCTTTTAGAGTATTATTAAACTTGGTTTGCTAATATTTTGTTGATAATATTTGCATCTGTGATCATTGGGCATATTGGCTTATTTTCTCTTTTTTAAATTAATTTTTATTTGATATTATAGTTGATTTACAATGTTCTATTAGTTTCAGGTGCAAAGCAAAGTGATTCAGTTTTACATATGCATATATCCATTCTTTTTCAGATTATTTTCCCATATACGTTATTAACGAATATTGAATAGAGTTCCCTGTACTATAGGAGGTCCTTGTTGATTATTAATTATATATATAGTAATGAGTATATGTTAATCCCAACCTCAATTTACACCTCCCTCCACCTTTCCACATTGGTGACCATAAGTTTATTGTCAAAGTCCATAAGTCTGCTTTGTAAATAAGTTCATTTATATCATGCTTTTTAGATTCCACATATAAATGGAATCATATGCTATTTGTCTTTGTCTGACATACTTCACTTATGACCATCTCTAGGTCCATGTGTTTCTGCAAATGGCATTATTGCATTCTATTTTATGGCTGAGTAATATTACATTGTATATATGTATTACATCTCCTTTATCCACTCATCTGGAGATGGACATTTAGGTTGATTCCATGTCTTAGCTCTTATAAATAGTGCTGCAATGAACATTGGAATGCATGTGCTTCTTTGAATCATGGTTTCTTCCAGATATATGTCCAGGAAAGGGATTGCTGGATCAAATGGTAGCTTGATTTTTAGTTTTTAAAAGAATCCCCATGCTGTTCTCCATACTGGTTGTACCAATTTACATTCCTACAAACAGTGTAGGAGGGTTTCCTTTTGTCTACCCCCTTTCCAACATTTATTATTTGTAGACATATTGATGATGGTCTTTTTTTAAAACTGGAGAATAATTTCTTTACAATATTGTCTTGGTTTCTGCCATACATCAACATGATTCAGCCACAGGTATACACATGTCCCCTCCCTCCTGAACCTCTCCTCCCATCTCCCACCCCATCTCACCCCATGTGTATGTAATCTAGAAAGATGGTAATGATGAACCAATTTGCAGGGCAGTAATGGAGACGCAGACATAGAGAACAGACTTGCAAACACAGTGGGGGAAGGAGAGCGTGGGATGAGTTGAGAATAGCATGGAAACATATACATTACTATATGTAAAGTATATAGCAAGTGGAAATTTGTTTTGTGACACAGGAAGCTCACTGAAGTCTTGATTTACATTTCTATAATAATTAGCAGTGTTAAACATCTTTTCACATGATATTGGCCATCTATCTGCATGTCTTCTAGTGGTTTTCTGGTAGCATCTTGAGGATTTTCTATTAATATGTACAGTCTCATGTCATCTGCAAATAGTGACGGTTTTACTTCTTCATTTCCAATGGGGATTCCTTGCATTTCTTTTTCTTCTCTGATTGCCTTGCCTAGGACTTCAGAGAAGTTTAATAAAAGTTGTAGAGTGGCCATCCTTGTCTTGTTCCTGATCTTAGAGGAAATGCTCTCAATATTTCACCACTGAGAATGATGTTTGCTGTGGGTTTGTCACATATGGCCTATGTTATATTGAAGAAGATCCTCTTTATGCACTTTCTGGAGAGTTTTTATCATAAATTGATGTCGAATTTTGTCAAAAGCCTTCTCTGCATCTGTTGAGATGATCATATGGTTTTTATTCTCCAACTTGTTAATGTTGTGTATCACATGGATTCATTTGGGGATATTGAAAAATCCTTACAATCTTGGGATAAATCCCACTTGATCAGGGTGCATGATCCTTTTGATGTATAGTTGATTCAATTTACTAGTATTTTGTTGAGAATTTTTGCAACTCTGTTCACCAGTGATATGAGCCTGTGAGTTTATTCTTTTTGTGGTATCTTTGTCTGCTTTTGAAATCAGGATGATGGTGGCCTCATAAGTTTGGGAGAGTTCCTTCTTCTGTTTTTGGAAGAACTGCAAAAGAATAGGTGTTAACTCTTTAAATGTTTGATAGAATTCAATCGTGAAGCCATGTAGTCCTAGACTTTTTTTGATAGAAATTTTCAAATTGCACTTTCAATTTCAATACTTGTGATTGGTCTGTTCATATTTTCTTTTTCTTCTTGGTTTAGTCTTAGAAGGTACCTCTTAGGTACCTCTTTAAGAATTTGTCCATTACTTCTAGGTTGTCCATTTTATTGGTATATAGTTGCTCATAGAAATCTTGTGATCTTTTGTATTTCTGTGGTGTCTATTTTAACATCTTTTTAATTTCCAATTTTACTAATTTGAGTTCACTCCTTTTTTTTCTTAATGAATATAGCTAAAGCTTTATCAATTTTGTTCATCTTTACAAAGAACCAGCTTTTAGTTTCACTGATCTTTTCTATTGTATTCTTAGTCTCCATTTCATTTATTTCAGTTTTGATCTTTGTGATTTATTTCCTTCTAGTAACTTTTGGTTTTGTTTGTTCTTTCTCTGGTTGCTGTATGTGTAAGATTAGGCAAATTATTTGAGATTGTCCTTGTTTCCTGAGGAAACACTCTATTGCTATAAACTTCCCTCTTAGAACTACTTTTGCTGTGTTCCATATGCTGTGGATTGTCATGCTTTCATTTTCATTTGTCCCTAGGTAATTTTTATTTCCTCTTTGATTTCTGCAATGATCATTTAGTGATGTATTGTTTAGCCTCCATGTATTTGTGTTTTGTTGATTTCTAATCTCATAGTGATGTAGTCAGAGAAGATGCTTAATATGATAAATATCCTGAGGTCTGTTTTGTGGCCCAGCTTATGATCTATCTTGGAGAGTGTGTATTCCACTTGTTTTGGATGGAATGCTGTATAATATCAGTTAGGTCCACTGGGAATAATGTGTCTTTTAAGGCCTTTGTTTCCTTATTGATTTTCTGTCTGGATGATCTGTCCACTGATGAAAGTGGGGTGTTAAATTTATCCACTGCTATTGTGTTACTGTCAGTTTTTCCTTTTATGGCTGTTAACATTTGCCTTATATATTAGGGTGCTCCTACATTGGGTGCATATATATATTTAAGATTATTTTCTCTCCTTGGATTGATCCTTTGATAATTATGTAGTAACAGTATTTTGTCTAATATGAGTATTGCTACTCCAGCTTTCTTTTGATTTTACTTGCATAGAATAACTTTTTCCATCCCCTTACTTTCAGTCTATATATATCCCTAAACCTGAAGTGGGTCACTTGAAGACTGCATATATACAGGTCATATTTTCATATCCATTCAGCCAATCTATGTCTCTTGGTTAAAGCATTCGATTAATTTACATTTAGGTAATTATCAATATGTATGTACCTATTTCCATTTTTTAAATTGTTTTGGATTTGTTTCTTTTTTTTATGTGAAACTCTGAAGTCTGGATATTTTGCTCTTTCTTATTTTTTTTAATTTTATTTTATTTTTAAACTTTACAATATTGTATTGGTTTTACAAATATCGAAATGAATCCGCCACAGGTATACATGTGTTCCCCATCCTGAACCCTCCTCCCTCCTCCCTCGCCATACCATCCCTCTGGGTCATCCCAGTGCTCCAGCTCCAAGCATCCAGTATCGTGCATCAAACCTGGACTGGCAACTCGTTTCATACATGATATTATACATGTTTCAATGCCATTCTCCCAAATCTTCCCACCCTCTCCCTCTCCCACAGAATCCATAAGACTGTTCTATACATCAGTGTCTCTTTTGCTGTCTCGTATACAGGGTTATTGTTACCATCTTTCTAAATTCCATATATATGCGTTAGTATACTGTATTGGTGTTTTTCTTTCTGGCTTACTTCACTCTGTATAATAGGCTCCAGTTTCATCCACCTCATTAGAACTGATTCAAATGTATTCTTTTTAATGGCTGAGTAATACTCCATTGTGTACATGCACCACAGCTTTCTTATCCATTCATCTGCTGATGGACATCTAGGTTGCTTCCATGTCCTGGCTATTATAAACAGTGCTATGATGAACATTGGGGTACACGTGTCTCTTTCCCTTCTGGTTTCCTCGGTGTGTATGCCCAGCAGTGGGATTGCTGGATCATAAGGCAGTTCTATTTCCAGTTTTTAAAGGAATCTCCACACTGTTCTCCATAGTGGCTGTACTAGTTTGTATTCCCACCAACAGTGTAAGAGGGTTCCCTTTTCTCCACACCCTCTCCAGCATTTATTGCTTGTAGACTTTTGGATTGCAGCCATTCTGACTGGCGTGAAATGGTACCTCATAGTGATTTTGATTTGCATTTCTCTGATAATGAGTGATGTTGAGCATCTTTTCATGTGTTTGTTAGCCATCTGTATGTCTTCTTTGGAGAAATGTCTATTTAGTTCTTTAGCCCATTTTTTGATTGGGTCATTTATTTTTCTGGAATTGAGCTGTAGGAGTTGCTTGTATATTCTCGAGATTAGTTGTTTGTCAGTTGCTTCATTTGCTATTATTTTCTCCCATTCTGAAGGCTGCCTTTTCACCTTGCTAATAGTTTCCTTTGTTGTGCAGAAGCTTTTAAGGTTAATTAGGTCCCATTTGTTTATTTTTGCTTTTATTTCCAATATTCTGGGAGGTGGGTCATAGAGGATCCTGCTGTGATGTATGTCAGAGAGTGTTTTGCCTATGTTCTCCTCTAGGAGTTTTATAGTTTCTGGTCTTACATTTAGATCTTTAATCCATTTTGAGTTTATTTTTGTGTATGGTGTTAGAAAGTGTTCTAGTTTCATTCTTTTACAAGTGGTTGACCAGAGTTCCCAGCACCACTTGTTGAAGAGATTGTCTTTAATCCATTGTATATTCTTGCCTCCTTTGTCAAAGATAAGGTGTCCATATGTGCGTGGATTTATCTCTGGGCTTTCTATTTTGTTCCATTGATCTATATTTCTGTCTTTGTGCCAGTACCATACTCTCTTGATAACTGTGGCTTTGTAGTAGAGCCTGAAGTCAGTCAGGTTGATTCCTCCAGTTCCATTCTTCTTTCTCAGGATCGCTTTGGCTATTCGAGGTTTTTTGTATTTCCATACAAATTGTGAAATTATTTGTTCTAGCTCTGTGAAGAATACCGTTGGTAGCTTGATAGGGATTGCATTGAATCTATAGATTGCTTTGGGTAGTATACTCATTTTCACTATATTGATTCTTCCAATCCATGAACATGGTATATTTCTCCATCTATTAGTGTCCTCTTTGATTTCTTTCACCAGTGTTTTATAGTTTTCTATATATAGGTCTTTAGATTCTTTAGGTAGATATATTCCTAAGTATTTTATTCTTTCCGTTGCAATGATGAATGGAATTGTTTCCTTAATTTCTCTTTCTGTTTTCTCATTATTAGTGTATAGGAATGCAAGGGATTTCTGTGTGTTGATTTTATATCCTGCAACTTTACTATAATCATTGATTAGTTCTAGTAATTTTCTGGTGGAGTCTTTAGGGTTTTCTATGTAGAGGATCATGTCATCTGCAAACAGTGAGAGCTTTACTTCTTCTTTTCCAATTTGGATTCCTTTTATTTCTTTTTCTGTTCTGATTGCTGTGGCCAAAACTTCCAAAACTATGTTGAATAGTAATGGTGAAAATGTGCACCCTTGTCTTGTTCCTGACTTTAGAGGAAATGCTTTCAATTTTTCACCATTGAGGATAATGTTTGCTGTGGGTTTGTCATATATAGCTTTTATTATGTTGAGGTATGTTCCTTCTATTCCTGCTTTCTGGAGAGTTTTTATCATAAATGGATGTTGAATTCTGTCAAAGGCTTTCTCTGCATCTATTCGGGTCACCTCTAACTCCCTCCTCCCTCTTCTCTTCTCCATGTAATGCTGTGAACCTCTCTGGGTGACCCTCATGGTGGAGAAACTTTTCATCTTTAACGTAGATGTTTTATCAATGGTGCTGTATAGAAGGAGAAGTTTTGAAATGACTGTAAAAATAAGACCGATAACTGGAAGCAGGAGGCTTAAGTCCTAACCCTGACTCCAGGGAACTCCTGACTCCAGGGAACATTAATTGACAGGAGCCCATCAAATGCCTCCATACCGACACTGAAACCAAGCACCACACAAGGGCCAACAAGTTCCAGGGCAAGACATACCAAGCAAATTCTCCAGCAACAAAGGAACACAGCCCTGAGCTCCAAGATACAGGCTGCCCAAAGTCACCCCAAAACCATAGACATCTCATTACTCATTACTGGACACTTCATTGCACTCCAGGGAGAAGAAATACAGCTCCACCCACCAGAACACCGACACAAGCTTCCCTAACCAAGAAACCTTGACAAGCCACCTGTACAAACCCACACACAGTGAGGAAACACCACAATAAAGAGAACTCCACAAACGGCCAGAATACAGAAAGGACACCCCAAACTCAGCAATTTAAACAAAATGAAGAGACAGAGGAATACCCAGCAGATAAAGGAACAGGATAAATGCCCACCAAACCAAACAAAAGAGGAAGAGATAGGGAATCTACCAGATAAAGAATTCCGAATAATGATAGTGAATTTGATCCAAAATCTTGAAATCAAAATGGAATCACAGATAAATAGCCTGGAGACAAGGATTGAGAAGATGCAAGAAAGGTTTAACAAGGACCTAGAAGAAATAAAAAAGTCAATATATAATGAATAATGCAATAAGTGAAATTAGAAACACTCTGGAGGCAACAAATAGTAGAATAACAGAGGCAGAAGATAGGATTAGTGAATTAGAAGATAGAATGGTAGAAATAAATGAATCAGAGAGGAAAAAATAAAAACGAATTAAAAGAAATGAGGACAATCTCAGAGACCTCCAGGACAATATTAAACGCTACAACATTCGAATCATAGGGGTCCCAGAAGAAGAAGACAAAAAGAAAGACCATGAGAAAATACTTGAGGTGTCATTCTGTCATTTTTGAGATTGCACCCAAGAACTGCATTTCAGACTCTTTTGTTGACTATGATGGCTACTCCATTTCTTCTAAGTGATTCTTGCCCACAGTGGTAAGTATAATGGTCATCTGAGTTAAATTCACCCATTTCAGTCCACTTTATTTCACTGATCCTAAAATGTTGATGTTTACTCTTGCCATTTCCTGTTTGACCACTTCCAATTTACCTTAATTCATGGACCTAACATTACAAGTTCCTATGCAATATTGTTCTTTACAGCATCAGACTTTACTTCCATCACCTGTCATATCCACAGCTTGGCTTTGTTTTCACTTTGTTTTCATAGCTCCATTTCTGCATTCTTTCTGGAATTATTTCTCCACTCTTCTCCAGTAGCATATTGGGCACCTACCAACCTGGGGAGTTCATGTTTCAGTGTCCTATCTTTTTGCTTTTTCATACTGTTTATGGGGTTCTCAAAGCAAGAATACTGAGTGAGATGCCATTCCCTTCTCCAGTGGGCCACATTTTATCATTACTGTGAACAAAACTAGTGGAGGCGATGGAATTCCAGTTGAGCTATTTCAAATCCTAAAAGATGATGCTGTAAAAGTGTTGTAATCAGTTTAGTTCAGTTGCTCAGTCATATCTGACTCTTCGCAACCTCATGGACTGCAGCATGCCAGGCTTCCCTGACTATCACCAACTTCCGAGCTTACTCAAACTCATGTCTATTGAGTCAGTGATACCATCCAACCATCTCATCCTCTGTCGTCCCCTTCTCCTCCTGCCTTCAAACTTTCCCAGCATCAGGATCTTTTCCAATGAGTCAGTTCATTGCATCAGGTGGCCAAAGTAAAGTATTGGAATTTCAGCTTCAGCATCAGTCTTTCCAATGAATATTCAGGACTGATTTCCTTTAGGATGGACTGGATGGATCTCCTTGGAGTCCAAGGGACTCTCAAGAGTCTTCTCCAACACCACAGTTCAAAAGCACCAATTCTTCAGTGCTCAGCTTCCTTTATAGTCCACCTCTCACATCCATACATGACTACTGGAAAACCATAGCTTTGACTAGATGAACCTTTGTTGGCAAAGCAATATCTCTGCTTTTTAACGTGCTATCTAGGTTGGTTATAACTTTTCTTTCAATGCACAAGTGTCTATTTTGCAGCTGCAGTCACCACCTGCAGTGATTTTGTAGCCCCCCAAAAGAAAGTCTGTCACTCTTTTCCATTGTTTCCCCATTTATTTGCCATGAAGTGATGAGACCAGATGCCATGATCTTAGTTTTCTGAATGTTGAGCTTTAGGTCAACTTTTTCACTCTCCTCTTTCACTTTCATCAAGAGGCTCTTTAGTTCTTCTTCATTTCTGCCATAAGTGTGGTGCCATCTGCATATTTCTCCTGGCAATCTTGATTCCAGCTTGTGCCTCACACAGTCCAGCATGTCTCATGATGTGCCCTGCATATAAGTATTTGGAAAACCTCAGCAGTGGCCACAGGACTGGAAAAGGTCAGTTTTCATTCCAATCCCAAAGAAATGCAATGCCAAGGAATGTTTAAACTACCACACAATTGCACTCATCTCACACAATAGCAAAGTAATGCTCATAATTCTCCAAGCTACGCTTCAACAGTATGTGAACCATGAATTTCCAGATGTTCATGCTGGATTTAGAAAAGGCAGAGGAACCAGAGATCAAATTGCCAACATCTATGGGATCATCAAGAAGGCAAGAGAGTTCCAGAAAAACATCTACTACTGGTTTATTGACTATGCCTAAGCCTTTGACTGTTTTGATCACAACAAACTGGAAAATTCTTAAAGAGATGGGAAAACAAGATCACCTTACCTGCCTCCTGAGAGACCTGTATGCAGGTCAAGAAGCAACAGTTAGAACCAGACATGGAACAGCAGACTGGTTCCAAATTGGAAAAGGAGTACGTCAAGGCTGTATATTGTCACCCTGCTTATATAACTTATATGCAGAGTACATCATGTGAAATGACAGACTAGATGAAGCACAAACTGGAATCAAGATTGCTGGAAGAAATATCAATAACCTCAGGTGTGCAGATGACACCACCCTTATGGCAGCAAGTGAAGAACTAAAGAGCCTCTTGATGAAAGTGAAAGAGGAGAGTGAAAACTTGGCTTAAAACTCAACATTGAGAAAACTATGATCATGGCATCCAGTCCCATCACTTCATGGAAAATAGATGGAGAAACAATGGAAAGTGACAGATTTTATATTCTTGGGCTCCAAAATCACTGCAGATGGTGACTGCAGCCACAAAATTAAAAGATGCTTGCTCCTTGGAAGAAAAACCATGACCAACCTGGATGGCATATTAAAAAGCAGAAACATTGCTTTGCCAACAAAGGTCCACCTAGTCAAAGCTATGGTTTTTCCAGTAGCCATGTATGAATGTAAGAGTTAGACTATAAAGAAAGCTGACAGCTGAAGAATTGATGCTTTTGAATTCTGGTGTTGGCAAAGACTCTTGAGAGTCTGTTGAACTGCAAGGAGATCCAACCAGTCCATCCTAAAGAAAATCAGTCCTGAATATTCATTGGAAGGACTGGAAGCCGAAACTCCAATATTTTGGCCTCTTGATGTGAAGAACGGACTCATTGGAAAAGACCCTGATGCTGGGAAAGATTTAAGGCAGGAGGAGAAGGGGATGACAGAGGATGAGATGGTTGAATGACATCGCCGACTTGATGGACTTGAGTTTGAGCAAGCTCCGGGCATTGGTGAAGGACAGGGAAACCAGTCATACTGCAGCCCATGGGGTTGCAAAGAGTTGGAGATGACTGAGTGACTGAACTGAATTGAACTAATTCTTGGCTAGCAGTTTGTTGTTTTTTTCCTTTGAGCAAGTCTAGTGTATCTTGCTCCTCCCTTCTGTGTTGCAGTGTTTACACTGAGAAATCTGCTGATACCCTTAGGGGGTTTCACTGTGTATAACAAGTTGTTTTTCTCTTGCTGCTTTTAAGATATTTCTCCTCATCTTTATTTTTGACAATGAAATTGTAACGTGTCTTTATGTCAGTCTCTTTGGATTCCTCCTGTCTGGAACTCCAGCTTTCTGGATCTAGATATTTTATTTCTTTCCTCAACTAGAGAAGTTTTTAGCCACCATTTCCTAAAGAAACTGCTGTTGTCTGTCTCTCTTCTCATTCTGGGATCCCTATACTGTGAATATTGGTCTGTTTTATATTGTCCCATATGTCCCTGGTGGCTCAGCTGGTTAAGAATTCACCTGCAATGTGGGAGACCTGGGTTCGATCCCTAGTTTGGGAAGATCCCCTGGAGAAGGGAACAGCTACGCACTCCAGTATTCTGGCCTGGAGAATTCCGTGGACTGTATAATCCATGGGGTGCCAAAGAGTCGGACACGACTGAGCGACTTTCACTTTCATAAGTCCCTTAAACTATCTTTATTTTTTTTTTATTTCTTTCCTACCCTCCTGATTGTAGGAATCTCACTGCTTTCATCATTTGTTGATTGTTTCTTATGCTTCATCTAGTTTGCTGTTAAACCCTTCTTGAATTTTTCAGTGCAATTATTGTATTCTTCAGCTCTGGCTTTGTGGTTTCTGTTTTGTATTTTCTTATATTTTCTGTCTCTTTATTGAAATTCTCACTTTGTTCATGCATTGTTCTGACATCAGTAGGCATGTCTGTGACTCTTATTTTGAGCTCTTTATCAGTGAATCTCTCTTCTCTGTTTTATTAAGGTCTTTTTCATAAGTTTTATCTTTTTGTTTTTTTCGATTTGAAACATAGTCCTCTGTTTTTTGTTTATGTTTTTTTTATTTTCCTGACTCAGGTTTCAATACATTTATTAAATAGCCATCCCTCCCAATTAGTCTTGTTTGGGGAGATGAATCTTGCTGTTCAATCCTGACTTAGCTCTTAATTGTTTCTCAAACTTTTGTGATTGCCCAAGCAGCTACCTTTTTTCTTAGTGATGTCCAGTAGCTCAGAAGATCTTAGCACCTAAATGCAGGTAGATTGGAACCTGAACACTGGGCAGAAGATTTTAAGTAGGCAAATATGCTTCATTTAGAGGAGATAGGTATTTTTATCTCTTCCTATTTTGCACTGAGATCTGGGGAAATAACCAAAAAACAAACAAACAAAAAACCTATTTTTCACTACCAACCCAATGAACTTGTGAATACAAGACTCACTGGTTACCATATCCAGGCTCTCAATCACAAATCCTCTGAGTGAGAACTACAGCAGCTGGGGTGCCAGACATGTGGACCGACTCCTTGAATGGAGACACCGATCTGCTGATTCAAGACAAAGCGAAAACAGCCACATGTTGTCTGCTGGCCTCATCAGTCTCTGGAGAGGATTGCAGTCAGACCCTGTATGTATGTTAAATTAGAAGCCTGACTCAGGCTTCTGTTTTTAGGATCTTTAAAGAAATCTCTTCCACAAAAATACAGGACATTTTTGTCTATTGCCTCTGCACTGGGCCGTGATGAGTTCCCATGAGCCTGTTAAGACTATTTTTTTTTTTAATATATATATTTTATTGAAGTATAGTTGACTTACAATGTTTTAGGTGCACAGCAAGGTGATTCAGTTACACAAACACACATATATTATTTTTGAAATTATTTTCCATCATAAGTTTTTATAAGATATTATCTCGAGTTCCCTATGCTATACAATAAACCTTTGTTGCTTTTTGCATATCTATGTATTAATTAGAAATCTCACATTCTATTCATACTAAGTCAAACAGGTGAAATCAAAATGTCATAATTTTTTTTAGTTAGGCAAAAATTCATGTTTTTAAAAAATATGTATTATACATATTTATATGTATAAGTGTACAAAAGCTTTTCTACTACACTTAATAAAGGCTTGAATTCAGTTCAGTCACTCATTCATGTCTGACTCTTTGTGACCCCATGAACTGCAGCATGCCAGGCCTCCCTGTTCATCACCAACTCCCAGAGTTCACCCAAACTCATGTCCATTGAGTCAGTGACGCCATCCAACCAATTCATCCTCTGTAGTCCCCTTCTCCTCCCCCTCAATCTTTCCTAGCATCAGTGTCTTTTCAAATGAGTCAGCTCTTCACATCAGGTGGCCAAAGTATTGGACTTTCAGCTTCAACATCAGTCCTTCCAATGAACACCCAGGATTGATCTCCTTTAGGATGGACTGGTTGGATCTCCTTGCAGTCCAAGGGACTCTCAAGAGTCTTCTCAACACCACAGTTCAAAAGCATCAATTCTTTTGTGCTCAGCCCTCTTTATAATCTAACTCTCAAAGGCTTGAGAGAGAACATTAAAAAAAAAAAAAGATGGAGAAATTGGACAACATAAACTAAATGAAGTGGGAGCACTGAATATGAAATAGAAAAAGTGAAACAAATGATATAAAAGAAAAAATCATCATATAGTCCTGTTGTTTTTAAACATGGTTGCTCATTAGAAATATATCTGGAGCTCTGGAAGAAAAAAAGCGATACCTGAGCATTTGTATTTTTCAAAAAATTTCAGTATAATTCTATATGCATCTGGATTTTAAACAGTGATTACAGATTTCTCTATTAGATCCTACTTTTGGTGATATAGAGTTCTACCATTTTTCTGTTGACCAATCATGATACAATGGTATTGAGTAATAATTACATAATCACAATAGTAAAAGATGTTTATCAGTTTTCACAATCAATAGCTAGACAAAAAAATAAAAGATGGTTACAATTGGAAGCCATAATAGGGCCATGATTAACTTAACAACAAAATAATTGCATATAATTTGGGGGGGAGGGTGTCAAGCAGAGCAATGTGGTAAGTGGAAGTGCATACATATACATGTTTTCATCCACCCAGTCAGTCTATGTCTTTTGGTTGGTGCATTGAATACATTTACATTTAAGTTAATTATCAATGTGCATGATCCTATTACTGTTTTCTTAATTGTTTGGGGTTTATTTTCCGTAGGTCTTTTCTTTCTCTTGTGTTTCCTGCCTAGAGAAGGTTCTCTAGCATCTGTTGTAAAGCTGGTTTGGTGCTGCTGACTTCTCTTAACTTTTGTTTGTATGGAAACCTTTTGATTTCTCCATCTAATCTGAAAGAGAATCTTTCTGGGTAGATATTCTTGGCTGTAGGTTCTTCCTTTTCATTACTTTAAATATTTCATGCCATTCCCTTTTGGTTTGCAGAGTTTCTGTTGAGAAATCAGCCGATAGCCTGATGGGAGTTCCCTTTGTGTGCTATTTATTGTTTTTCCCTTGTTGCTTTTAATACTTTGTCTCTGTCTTTAATTTTTGTCAGTTTGATTACAGTATGTCTTGGTGTGTTCCTCCTGGGGTTTATCTTTCCTGGGACTTTCTGTGCTTCCTGGACTTGGTTGACTATTTGCTTTCCCATGTTTGGGAAGTTTTCACCTATTATCTCTTCAAATATTTTCTCAGGTCCTTTCTCTTCTTCTGGGACACCTATAATGCAAATATTGGTATGTTTAATGTTGTCCCAGAGGTCTCTTAGGCTGTCTTCATTTCTTTTCATTCTTTTTTTCTGTATTCTATTCTGTGGCAGTGATTTCTACCATTCTGTCCTCCAGGTCATTTACCCTTTCTGCCTCAGCTATTCTGATATTAATTCCTTCTAGGGTATTATTCATCTCTGTTTGTTTTTCCTCTGGTGGATGAGGCTAAGAAGCTTTTGTAAGCTTCTTGATGGGAGGGACTGGGTCTTGGTCTGGTGGGCAGGGCCTTGCTCAGTAAAGCTTTAATCCAATTATCTGCTGATGGTTGGCATTGCACTTCTTCCCTGGTGGTAGTTTGGCCTGAGAGGACCCAGCCCTCGGGTCTTTCAGTGCCCCGTCCCAGTGGTGAGTCCTTGCCAACTCATACCTCCCCAGGAGGCCCTCCAGTACTAGCAGGTAGTTTTGGCCAGTGTCCTGCAGTGGCTAGGGGTCGCTGCTCCTCTCCTCTGGGTCTTGATGGATACAAAATCTTGTTTGTGCCCTCCAAGACTGGAATATCTGTTTCCTTCAGTTCTCTGGAACTTATATAATCAAATCCTGCTGGCCCTCAAAGCCAGATTCCCTGGGGATTCCCAGGCCTTTTGTCAGATCACCAGTCTGGGAAGCCTGATCGTGGGGTTCAGAACCTTCATAACAATGGGAGAACTTCTTTGGTATTATTGTCCTCCAGTTTGAGGGTCATCCACCCAGTGGGTATGGGATTTGATTTGATTATGATTTAGCCCCTCCTACCATCATGCTGCACCTTTCTTCTTTGTCTTTGAGTGTGAGGTATCATTTTTTGCTGGGTTCCAGCATTCTCCTCTCAGTGATTGTTCAACAGCTAGTTACTATTTTGGTGTTCTCTCAGAAGGAGATGAGCACATGTCCTTCTACTCCAGCATCTTGAACTAAAACTCAAGACTGTTTCTTAATTCTCTATATCTCTGTGACTCTAATGGGTGCAAACCCTGTTGGCTTTCTTAGGTATTTGATTTGGAGGATTGTCTCTCCCAATCAAATACCTAAAGTAAGAATCCTAAAAGCTGGAGCACCACATATGGATCCAAACCCTTCATTCTCTTTCTAGGTCTTTTTCAGGGAGAATTGTGTATATAGCTGTATATTTGGTATGTCCATGGGAGGAGATTAGTTCAAGAGACTCCGATGGTGCACTCCTGAAGCAGAAATCCCCTTTGCCCTTTTAAAAACTGTATTGTATAGTACTTGCTTATGAGTTGAATGGATTTCTTGTATATATTTGTATTTTATATATTTTATAATTATTTTTTAGATATACAGTTTGCAAGTATTTTTACCCATTCTGTAGGTTGTCTTTTTGCTTTGCTGATAGTTTTTTTTTTTTTTCTGTGCAGAAGCATTTTAGATGACTATAATATGATTTGTCTATTTTGATTTTGTCATCTGTACTTTTGATGTCATATTTAGAAATTAATTGCCTAGACAAACATCAAGCAGCTTCTTATCTAGGTTTTGTCTAGTATTTTTATGGTTTTGGCCTTATATTTATTCCCTTAATACATTTGGAGTTGATTTTTTTGTGTGGTGTGAGTTAAGGGTTCTATGATAATTCCTCTGCATATGCATATCTAATTTTTCTACCACAATTTCTTAAATATAATATCCCTTCCACCATTGTGTGTTCTCAGCACCCTATTCAAAGATCTGTTGAATATAGGTGTGGGGATTTATGTCTGAAATCTGTATTTTGTTCCACAGGTCTATATGTTTTCTACCTGACATACAGTTTTGACAGCTATAGCCTTATAAATATATTTTGAAATCAGGAAGTGCGCTACCTCTAACTTTGTTCTTTGTCAAGATTGCTTTGGCTACTTGAAATTTTTTATTATTCTTCATGAATTTGTTTTCTATTTCTGTAAAAAGTGTAATTGAGATTTTGATAGTAGAACCTGGTGTGGTATGAACACTTCAACAGTATTGATTCTTCCAGTTCATGAGTTGAGATTTTTTTCCCCATTTGTTGGTGCCTTCTTTAATTCCTTCATCAGTATTTAATCATTGTAAGTGTGCAAGTCTTTCACTTTTTTGTTTCTTTTTTCTTAAGTATTATTTTTCATTACAGTTGTGAATGGGATCATTTACTTAATTTCTCTATAGAATGGGTGGTTGGTTGTGTATATAAACATAATTGATTTGTGTGTTCTGATTTTGTATTTTGCAGCTTTGCTGAATTTATTAGTTCTAACCATTTTTTTTGTTGTTGCTGAGTGTTTTCTATGCATATGATCATGTCATCTGCAAGCAGAAGTAATTTTTTGTTTTCTTTTTCTCATTGGGATGTCCTTTATTTCTTATCTAATTGCACTGAATAGAATGTCCAATACTTTGTTGAATGAGTGGCAAGAATGTCTATCCCTGCTTTGTACCAGATCTTTAAAAGGAGGCTTTCCATCTCCCCCTGACCCCCACCAACACTTGATTAAGTGTGATATTTCCTGTGGGCTTTTCGGATTAGGGCCTTTATTATGTTGAAGTATGATCATTATCTTGCTATTTTGTGGAGAGACTTTTCCATGAATAAATCATAAACTTGGTCAGTTGATTTTTTTCTTCATCTATTCAAAATATCCAGTGTTTTTATTTATTTTGTTATGTATTGTATGTACCATATTAATTTCTTTTCATATGTTGAGCTATTCCTACATCAATGGGATAAGTCCCACTTGATTATGATGCAGAATGCTTTTAATGTGCTGTTGAATTTGCTATGTTAGTAGTTTATTAAGGATGTTTGCATCTGTGTTCATCAGAGATATTTGCATATACTTTTCTTATAGTGTCTGCTTTGTTTTAGTATCAGGATGATGATATTATTCTCATAAAATAACTATGAAAGTGTTTCCTCTTTTTTCTTTAAGTTCAGTAAAGATCGGTATTAGTTCTTTGAATGTTTGGTAGAATTCACACATGCAGCCATCATATCATGTATTTTTCTTTAGAAGATTTTGGATTACTTATTTAATTTGCCTCCCCCTCTTCTTTTTTCCTCTGAAACCCTCAGGCTTTATATTTCTTCTTGATTCAATTTTTGTAGGTTGTATGCTTCTAGAAATTTATTCATTTATTCTAGGTTATCCAATTTCTTGGTATATAATTATCCATAATAGTCTCTTCTGTTCATTTTTATTTTTATGGACTCCATTGCACTGTCTCCCATTCACTTCTGATTTTATTTATTGAATCTTCTTTCTTACTTACTTAAATTGACAGCATCTTAGCTCTATACACTGAAGAAGGAAATGGTGACCCACTCCAGTATTCTTCCCTGGAGAATCCCATGGACAGAGGAGCCTGGCAGGCTACTGTCCATGGGTTTGCAAGAGTCGGACACAACTTACTCAGTTCAGTCAGTTCAGTTCAGTCTCTCAGTCGTGTCTGACTCTTTGCAAACCCATGAATCACAGCACATCAGGCCTCCCTGTCCATCACCAACTCCCAGAGTTCACTCAGACTCACGTCCATCGAGTCAGTGATGCCATCCAGCCATCTCATCCTCTGTCGTCCCCTTCTCCTCCTGCCGCGAATCCCTCCCAGCATCAGGGTATTTTCCAGTGACTCAACTCAGGCATGAGGTGGCCAAAGTACTGGAGTTTCAGCTTTAGCATCATTCCTTCCAATGAACACCCAGGACAGATCTCCTTTAGGATGGACTGGTTGGACCTCCTTGCAGTCCAAGGGACTCTCAAGAGTCTTATCCAACCACAGTTCAAAAGCATCATCTTTGGCGCTCAGCTTTCTTCACAGTCCAACTCTCACATTCATGACTACTGGAAAAAACATAGCCTTGACTAGACAGACCTTTGTTGGCAAAGTAATGTCTCTGCTTTTGAATATGCTATCTAGGTCGGCCATAACTTTCCTTCCAAGGAGTAAGCATCTTTTAATTTCATGGCTGCAGTCACCATCTGCAGTGACTTTGGAGCCCCAAAAAATAGAGTCTGACACTGTTTCCCCATCTATTTCCCATGAAGTGATGGGACCCAATGCCATGATCTTCGTTTTCTGAATGTTGAGCTTCAAGCCAACTTTTTCACTCTCTTCTTGCACTTTCATCAAGAGGCTTTTGAGTTCCTCTTCGCTTTCTGCCATAAGGGTGGTGTCATCTGCATATCTGAGGTTATTGATATTTCTCCCAGCAATCTTGATTCCAGCTTGTGCTTCTTCCAGCCCAGCGTTTCTCATGATGTACTCTGCATATAAGTTAAATAAGCAGGGTGACAACATACAGCCTTGATGTACTCCTTTTCCTATTTGGAACCAGTCTGTTGTGCCATGTCCAGTTCTAACTGTTGCTTCCTGACTTGCATATACGTTTCTCAAGAGGCAGGTCAGGTGGTCTGATATTCCCATCTCTTTTAGAATCTTCCACAGTTTATTGTGATCCACACAGTCAAAGGCTTTGGCATAGTCAATAAAGCAGAAATAGATGTTTTTCTGGAACTCTCTTGCTTTTTTGATGATCCAGTGGATGTTGGCAATTTGATCTCTGGTTTCTCGGCCTTTACTAAAACCAGCTTGAACATCTGGAAGTTCACGGTTCATGTATTGCTGAAGGCTGGCTTGGAGAATTTTGAGCATTACTTTACTAGCGTGTGAGATGAGTGCAATTGTGCGGTAGTTTGAACATTCTTTGGCATTGCCCTTCTGTGGGGTTGGAATGAGTACTGACCTTTTCCAGTCCTGTGGCCACTGCTGAGTTTTCCAAAATTGCTGGCATATTGACTGCAGCACTTTCACAGCATCATCTTTTAGGGTTTGAAATAGCTCAACTGGAATTCCATCCCCTCCACTAGCTTTGTTCGTAGTGATGCTTCCTAAGGCCCACTTGACTTCACATTCCAGGATGTCTGGCTCTAGGTGAGTGATCACACCATCATGATTATCTGGGTCATGAAGCTGTTTTTTGTACAGTTCTCCTGTGTATTCTTGCTACCTCTTCTTAATATCTTCCGAAGCAAAGTCCAATGCTGTAAAGCATAATATTGCATAGGGACCTGGAATGTCAGGTCCATGAATCAAGGCAAATTGGAAGTGGTCAAACAAGAGATGGCAAGAGTGAATGTCGAAATTCTAGGAATCAGCGAACTAAAATGGACTGGAATGGGTGAATTTAACTCAGATGACCATTATATCTACTATTGTGAGCACCAATCCCTTAGAAGAAATGGAGTAGCCATCATGGACAACAAAAGAGTCTGAAATGCAGTACCTGGATGCAATCTCCAAAACGACAGAATGATCTCTGTTCATTTCCAAGGCAGACTATTCAATATCACAGTAATCCAAGTCTATGCCCCAACCAGTAATGCTGAAGAAGCTGAAGTTGAATGGTTCTATGAAGACGTACAAGACCTTTTAGAACTAACACCCCAAATTGAAGAAAGTAGGGAAAACTACTAGACTATTCAGGTATGACCTAAATCAAATCCCTTATGATTATACAGTGGAAGTGAGAAATAGATTTAAGGGACTAGATCTGATAGAGTGCCTGATGAACTATGGACAGAGGTTCATGACATTGTACAAGAGACAGGGATCAAGACCATCCCCATGGAAAAGAAATGCAAAAAAGCAAAATGGCTGTTCAAGGAAGCCTTACAAATATCTGCGAAAAGAAGAGAAGCAAAAAGCAAAGGGGAAAAGGAAAGATATAAGCATCTGAATGCAGAGTTCCAAAGAATAGCAAGGAGAGATAAGAAAGCCTTCCTCAGTGATCAATGCAAAGAAATAGAGGAAAACAACAGAATGGGAAACACTAGAGATCTCTTCAAGAAAATTAGAGATACCAAGGGAACATTTCATGCAAAGATGGGCTTTGATAAAGATCTAAACTACTAACTAGCTCTATTATCATTTTTAAAAACAACCTAGTTTTATTGATTTGTTTTCTTTTCTTGGTGTTGTTATTCTGTATTTGACTTGTTTCTGCTATAATCTTTATTATTTCTTTCTGCTAACTTTGAACTTACTTTGTCCTTTTTATTCTAGTTTTATGAGATGTAAAGTTCAGTTACTTATTAAGAGTTTTTCTCTTTTTTAATATAGACAAGTATCACTGTAAACTTCCCTCTTATATTTGTTTTTGCTGTATATCATAGATTTTAGGGAAGCTTCTTAAGTGGTGCTAGTGGTAAAGAATCTGCCTGCCAATGCAGGAGACACAAGAAACATGGGTTTGATCTCTGGGTTGGGAAGATCCCCTGGAGTAGGAAATGGCAACTTGCTCCAGTATTCTTGCCTAAAAAATACAATGGACAGCTGGTGGGCTATAGTCCATGTGGCTACAAAGCATCAGACGTGACTGAGTGACTGAGCACAGCAGCATAGGCTTTAGGATATTACATTTTTCTTTTTGTCTACCTTGAGATATTTTTAAATTCTGTTTCTCAAAAATGTTATTTGGTTGTTTTGTGGCTGTGCTCTGTCTTTGTTCCTGCATTCAGGCTTCCTCTAGTTGTGCAGAGTGGGGGTTACTCTCCAGTTATGGTGCATGGGCTTCTCATTGTGGTTACTCCTCTTGTTGTGCAGCATGGACTCCAGGGTGTGTGAACTTCATGAGTTGCTGCACATGGACTCAGTAGTTGTGGCTTGTGGGCTCCAGAGCACAGGCTCAGTAACAGTGATGCTTGGGCTCCATTGTCCCATGACACGTGGGATTCCCCCCAGACCAGGATTGAACTGGCGCCCCCTGCATTGCAAAGAGGACTTGTAACCACTAGACCACCAGAGATGCCCTAAAATTCCCTTTTATTTCCTCTTCAGTGGTTGTTCAAGTATGTGTTGTTTTGTTTACATGTGTCTATGAATTTTCCTGTTTTTAGCTGTTACTGACTTCTAGTTTTATTATGTTTTATTATATATATTATATTACAGTTTTATAATAATAAAATATATAATATATACATAATGTTGATATTTCTCCTGGCAATCTTGATTCCAGCTTGTGCTTCTTCCAGCACAGCATTTCTCATGATGTGCTCTGCATGTAAGTTAAATAAACAGTGTGACAATATACAGCCTTGATGTACTCCTTTTCCTATTTGGAACCAGTCTGCTGTTCCTTGTCCAGTTCTAACTGTTGCGTCCTGACCTGCATACAGATTTCTCAAGAAGCAGGTCAGGTGGTCTGGTATTCCCATCTCTTTCAGAATTTTCCACAGTTTATTGTGATCCACACAGTCAAAGGCTTTGCCATAGTCAATAAAGCAGAAATAGATGTTTTTCTGGAACTCTCTTGGTTTTTTTTTGATGATCCAATGGATGTTGACAATTTGATCTCTGGTTGCTCTGCCTTTTCTAAAACCAGCTTGAACATCTGGAAGTTCACAGTTCATGTGCTTTTGAAGCCTGGCTTGGAGAATTTTGAGTATTACTTTGCTAGCATGTGAGATGAATGCAATTGTGCAGTAGTTTGAGCATTCTTTGGCATTGCCTTTCTTTGGGATTGGAATGAAAACTGACCTTTTCCAGTGCCGTGGCCACTGCTGAGTTTTCAAAATTGCTGGCATATTGAGTGCAGCACTTTCACAGCATCTTTTAGGATTTGAAATAGCACAACTGGAATTCCATCACCTCTACTTGTTTTGTTCGTAGTGATGTTTCCTAAGGCCCAGATGACTTCACATTCCAGGATGTATGGTTCTAGGTGACTGATGACACCTTCGTGATTATCTGGGTTGTGAAGATCTTTTTTGTACAGTTCTGTGTATTGTTTCCACATCTGCTTAATATCGGAGAAGGCAATGGCACCCCACTCCAGTATTCTTGCCTGGAAAATCCCATGGACAGAGGAGCCTGGTGGGCTGCAGTCCATGGGGTCGCTAAGAGTCAGACACGACTGATTGACTTCCCTTACACTTTTCACTTTCATGCATTGGAGAAAGAAATGGCAACCCACTCCAGTGTTCTTGCCTGGAGAATCCCAGGGACGGGGGAGCCTGGTGGGCTGCCGTCTATGGGGTCGCACAGAGTCAGACACGACTGACGCGACTTAGCAGCAGCAGCAGCTCCTTAATATCTTCTGCTTCTGTTAAGTCTGTACCATTTCTGTCCTTTATTGAGCCCATCTTTGCATGAAACGTTTCCTTGGTATCTCTAATTTTCTTGAAGAGATCTCTAGTTTTTCCCATTCTTTTGTTTTCATCTTTCTTTGCACTGATCTCTGAGGAAGGCTTTTTCATCTCTCCTTGCTATTCTTTGGAACTCTGCATTCAAATGGGTATATCTTTCCTTTTTTCCTTTGCTTTTTGCTTCTCTTCTTTTCACAGCTATTTATAAGGCCGCCTCAGACAGCCATTTTGCTTTTTTACATTTCTTTTTCTTGGACATGGTCTTGCTCCCTATCTCCTGTACGATGCATGAACCACATTCCATAGTTCACCCTTGCGGCAGAAAGTGAAGAACTAAAGAGCCTCTTGATAAAAGTGAAAGAGGAGAGTGAAAAAGTGGGCTTAGAGTGCAGAATTCAGAAAACAAAGATTATGGCATCCAGTCCCATCACTTCATGGCAAATAGATAGAGAAACATTGGAAACAGTGGCAAACTTTATTTTGGGGGGCTCCAAAATCACTGCAGATGGTGACTGCATCCATGAAATTAAAAGACACTTACTCCCTGAAAGAAAAGTTATGACCAACCTAGACAGCATATTAAAAAACAGAGACATTATTTTGCTAACAAAGGTCTGTCTAGTCAAGGCTATGGTTTTTCCAATAGTCATGTATGGATGTGAGAGTTGGACTGTGAAGAAAACTGAGCGTCAAAGAATTGATGCTTTTGAACTGTGGTGTTGGAGAAGATTCTTGAGAGTCCCTTGGACTGCAAGGAGATCCAACCAATCCATGCTAAAGGAGATCAGTCCTGAATATTCATTGGCAGGGCTGATGCTGAAACTGAAATGCCAATACTTGGGCCATCTGATGCAAAGAATGGACTCATTTGAAAAGACCCTGATGCTGGGAAAGATTGAAGGCAGGAGAAGGGGACGAAAGATGAGATGGTTGGATGGCATCACCAACTCAATGGACATGAATTTGAGTAAACTTCGGGAGTTGGGTGATGAACAGGGAGGCCTGACATGCTGCAGTGTATGGGGTCACAAAGAGTCAGATACAACTGAGCGACTCAACTGAACAGATGCTATAGCTCCAATACTTCAGCCACCCGATGCAAAGAGCAGACTCATAGGAAAAAACTCTGATGATGGGCAAGATTGAAGGCAAAAGGAGAAGAGGGCAGCAAAGGATGAGATGGTTAGATAGCATCACCAACTCAACAGACATGAATCTGAGCACACTCTGGGAGATAGTGAAAGATGGAAAACTGGCATGCTATAGTTCATGGAGTGGCAAAGAGTCAGACATGACTTAGCGACTGAACAGTAACAATAAAAATATATTAATTCTTCTCTAAATGTTTGGTAGAATTCATCTATGAAGCCATCTGGTTCTGGACATTTGTTTTTTGGAGTTTTTAAAAATTACTATTACTGATTCAGTTTCATTACTGGCAATTGGTTTGCTCTAGGAAACAGAAGACATAGTCTACATGTTCCTGCTTCGGTTTTATGAAAGTGTAAATGTCTAAGAATTGTCCATTTCTTCTAAGCTGTCCATTCATTGGTGTACAGTTGTTCACGGTAACCTCTTATGATCCTTCGTATTTCTGTGGTATTGGCTGATGATTCCTCTTTTCCATTACTGACTTCATTGATTTGGGTTGCCGCCCCCGCCTCCCCACCTTGGTGAATCTGGTCAGAGGTTTATCAAGTTTGTTTATCTTTCCAGAGATCCAGCTCTTACTTTCATTGGTTTGTTTTTTAGTATCTATATCATTTATGTCTGCTCTTTTTTATTTCTTTCCTTCTACTAACTTTGGATTTCATTCTTTTTATAGTTCCTTTAGGTATAAGTTTAAGTTGTTTCTTTGAAATTTTTCTTGTTTCCTGATTGAGCTTGTATTGGTATAAACTTCTCTCTTACAATTCCTTTTCTGCATCCCATAGATTTGGGGTCTTTGTGGTTTTGTTTTCATTTTTCTCCAGATATTATTTTATTTTCTCTTTGATATGTTCATTGGCCCATTGATTGTTTAGTATCATATTATTTAGCCACGTTTTTGTCTTTCACAGTTTTTTCTTGTAGTTTATTTCTAGTCCAGTAGTTTTATGGATACACAAGATGCTTTATAAGAGTTCAGGTTTCTTAAACTTATTGAGACTTGTTTTGTGGCCTGCTATTGAAAGCCGTGAGACTTCAGGGGTCTTGGGATTGGTGTCCACATGCTGGCTCAGGTATCCTGGGGCTGTACCTGCCCACCAGTGTGTGAGAATGGTCACAGGGCTAGAGCCAGCCCTCTGGTTTTGCGATAGGGCATTAGGCCCTCTGATTTAGAACAGGGTCTTGGGCCTTCTGTTGGACAGGGCTGTGTCCCAAGTTGGCTGAGTCAGGGCAGCCTGTCTGCTGGTGGGTATAGCTGTGTCCCTGTTTAGCTAGATGCATGGCCTGAGGCTTCCCAGTATTGGTGCCAACAGACTGGTATTGGGGACTGGTTCCCAGTGCTAAATATGCTAGAAGCAAGATTCCAAATGGCACTTGACATCACTAGCGTCCACGTGATAGAAAGAGCTTCCAGAAATGGCACCAGCCAGTGTCTATGTCATTAGGGCAAGTTCTAGTTGCTTCCTCCTTTTCCAGGACACCCTCTGACATCAGCAAGTAGGTCTGACCTAGGCTCCTTTCAAATTATTTTTTCTTCCCTGGGCCCTGGAGCTTATGAGCTGTTGTATGTGCCTTTTAGGAGTGGAGTCTATTTCCCACAACACTCTGCACCTCTCAAAAGTAAGCCCTGCTGGCCTTCAAAGCCAGTCATTCTTGGGGCTTATCTTTCTGTTACAGGACCCCTGATCTGGGAAACCTGACATTTGTCTCAGAACCATTGCTCTTTAAGGAAAACCTCTGTAATTGTGATTATTTTCTCATTTGTGATAAGGATCTTGACTATACTGTGACTTTGCCCTGCCTCATCTCATTGTAATTCCTTTTTATGTATTTATTTGTAGAAGATATTTTCTGCTAGATTTTAGTCTTTCTTATCAATATATGCTCTGTGCTGCTGCTGCTGCTAAGTCGCTTCAGTTGTATTCGACTCTGTGTGACCCCAGAGACAGCAGCCCACCAGGCTCCCCCATCCCTGGGATTCTCCAGGCAAGAAGACTGTAGATATTTGTAAATTTAGTGGACCTATAAGTGGAGGGAGTCTTTAACAGACATATGACTATTTGGTTTATCTATTTCTTCGATTTTAGGTATTCTGTGTCTTTCAAGGAATTTATTTCATCTAAGTTAGTGAATTTATGGGCATAGGCTTTTTTGGGGAGGGGTAGCATTTTTTATTCTTTTAATCAGTAGTTTATCTCTATTCAATTCATGATATTGGTTAGTTTGTCTCCTTGCTTTTCTTCCTGGTTAGAATTCCTAGGTAGAATGTAGGCTTCACCTAATAAGACAGTGTGATTTATGGAGAGATATAAGGTTTTAATTTATATTTTTCTCTAATAAAGCAGGAAGATAATTAAAGATATAGGCCAATGTGATTAAGAAAGTAGATCTAATTTATATACATCAAACTTTGTGCTATAGAAATGAAGAAATTATCTTCTTTTGCAGAGTTCATAGAGTAGTCATAAAAATTGACTATATAATATTTCACAAAGAAAATGTTCTAAAAGTACTACTTTTATAGTAATATTTTATGTAGTATATTATATACTACCTATGTGGTAGTACTACTATATGCAACATTTTCTGGTTACACTGCACAAAAACCAAATGTTAATTAATGACAATGACCATAAACAACTATAGTAGTAGTTCTAGTTTTATTGGATAGTAAGCAAGCTGTAGAAGAAACTGGGTAAATCAACTATATTTCAGTAAAAAGGATAAGAAAAATCTAGAATTGTCTTGCCTTGCAAAACAAGGCAAAATGAAACTAAATAAAGCTAACAAATATATGCAGCTCCCCTTTGAAAAATTGCTAACTCAAACAAAATGGTCCTGGTGCATGGAACTATGTAAAAATTGTTGTTTGCTAGTAATGAATAGCATATTTCAAAATTTTAAGTTCTTACACATTTTTTGTTTAAGAAGGTCTTTGCACAACATTTCTTGGTTTGTGTCATGAATGCATAATTTTGTTTTAAAACTTTAAAAAATTTATTCATTTTTAATTGAAGGGTAATTGCTTCACAATATTGGCTTGATTTCTGCTATACATCAACATGAGTTAGCCATAGGTGTACATATGTCCCCTCCCTCTTGAATCTCCCTTCTACCTTGTACCCTTTCCCACCCATCTAGGTTGTTACAGAGCCCAAGTTTAAGTTCCCTGAGTCATACAGCAAATTTCCATTGGCTATCTATTTTACATACAGTAGTGTATATGCTTCCATGCTTCTCTCTCTGTTCATCTCACTGTCTCCTTCCTCCACCCTGCCCTTGTCCATAAGTCTGTTCTCTATGTCTGTGTATCCATTGCTGCCCTGCAAATAGATTCATCAGTATCATCTTTCTAGATTCCATATATATATATGTTAATATATGATATTTGTTTTTCTCTTTCTTACTTACTTCACTCTGTATAATAGGCTCTAGGTTCATCCACCTCATTAGAATTGACTCAAATGTATTCCTTTTTATAGCTGAGTAGTATTCCAGTGTTCTTGCCTGGAGAATCCCAGGGACGGGGGAGCCTGGTGGGCTGCCGTCTATGGGGTAGCACAGAATCGGACACGACTGAAGCGACTTAGCAGTAGCAGTATTCCATTGCATATATGTACCACAGCTTCTTTATCCATTCATCTATCAATGGACATCTAGGTTGCTTCCATGTTCTAGCTATTGTAAATAGTGCTACCATGAATACTGGGGTACATGTGTCTTTTTCAGTTTTGGTTTCCTCAGGGTATATACCTAGAAGTGATATTGCTGGGTCATATGGTGGTTTTATTAAACACTGTTCACTGAAGAAGGCCTTCTTGTCTCTTCTAGCTATTCTTTGAAACTGCATTTAATTGAATATACCTTTCCATCTCTCCCTTGTTTTTCCCTTCTCTTTGTTCTTCCACTATTTGTAAAGCCTGCTCAAATAACCACTTTGTCCTCTTGCTTTTCTTTTTTTTTTTTGAAATGGTTTTGTTTGCTGCCTCCTGTACAATATTACAGACCTGAGTCCATAGTTCTTCAGACACACTGTTGTCTAGATCTAATCCCTTGAATCTATTTATTACCTCTACTGTGAATTCATGTGGGATTTGATTTAAGTCATACCTGGCTGGCCTAGTGTTTTTCCTGGTTTTCTTTAAGCCAGAGTTTTGCTATAAGAAGCTGACGATCTGAGCTACAGTCAGTTCAAGGTCTTGTTTTTGCTGACTGTATAGCACTTCTCCATCTTCAACTGCAAAGAATATAATCAATCTGATTTTGGCATTGACTAGTGATATCCATATGTAGAGTCATCTCTTGTGTTCTTGGACAAGAGTGTTTGCTATGACCAGTGCATTCTCTTGGAAGAATTCAGTTTGCCATGCTTCATCTTGTTTTCCAAGTCCAAACTTGCTTGTTATTCCAGGTATATATTGACTTCCTACTTTTGCATTCCAATCCCTGATGATGAATAGAGCATCTTTTTTAGATGTTAGTTCTAGAATTTCTTCTAGGTCTTCAAAGAACTGATCGACTTCAGCTTCTTTGGTATCAGTGGTAGGGGCATAGACTTGGATTACCGTGATGTTGAATGGCTTGCCTTGGAAGTGAACCGAGATTGTTCTGTCATTTTTGGGGTTGTACCCAATACTGTATTTTGCATTCTTTTGTTGATTATGAGGGTTATTCCATTTATTCTATGGGATTATTGCCCTCCCTAAAGGAGGATGTCATCAAAGTTTTGCATTCATTATGTCAGCAGATCTGGAAGACCCAGCAGTGGCCACAGGACTGGAAAAGGTCAATTCTCATCCCAACTCCCAAGAAGGGTAGTTCCAAAGAATGTGCTAACCATTGGACAATTGCACTCATCTTCCATGCTAGGAAAGTCATGCTTAAAATCTTGCATGCTGGGCTTCAGCATTATGTGAATCAAGAACTTCCAGATGTTCAAGCTGGGTTCAGAAAAGGAAGAGGAACTAGAGATCAAATTGCCAACATTTGCTGGATTGTGGAGAAGGCAATTGCACCCCACTCCAGTACTCTTTTTTTTTTCTTTTCTTTTTTTTTTTTTAATTTAATTTTATTTTTAAACCTGAAGCACTGTATTAGTTTTGCCAAACATCAAAACGAATCCGCCTCAGGTATACATGTGCTCCACACAGGGTTCTAACTGCTGCTTCTTGACCCACACGCAAGTTTCTCAGGATGCAGGTAAGATGTTCTGGTGATTCTGTCTCTCCACGAGCTTTCCACAGTTTGTCATGATCTACACAGTCAAAGGCTTTAGTGTAGTTGATGAAACACAGATAGATGTTTTTCTGAAATCCCCTTGCTTTCTCTGTTGCTGCTAAGTGGCTTCAGTTGTGTCCAACTCTGTGCGACCCCATAAACGGCAGCCCACCAGGCTCCTCCCCATCTGAGGCTTCAGAATCCGCCTCAGGTATACATGTGCTCAAGAGTACACTCCAGTACTCTTGCCTGGAAAATCCCATGGACGGAAGAGCCCGGTAGGCTGCAGTCCATGGGGTCGCTAAGAGTCGGACACGACTGAGTGACTGCACTTTCTCTTTTCACTTTCATGCATTGGAGAAGGAAATGGCAACCCACTCCAGTGTTCTTGCCTGGAGAATCCCAGGGACGGCGGAGCCTGGTGGCCTGCCGTCTCAGAAGTCGCGTAGAGTCGGACCCGACTGAAGCGACTTAGCAGCAGCAGCAGAGAAAGCAAGTGGAGAAGGCAATGGCAACCCACTCCAGTACTCTTGCCTGGAAAATCACATGGACAGAGGACCCTGGTAGGCTGCAGTCCATGGGATTGCAAGAGTCCGACACGACTGAGCGACTTCACTTTCACTTTTCAGTTTCATGCATTGGAGAAGGAAATGGCAACCCACTCCAGTGTTCTTGCCTGGAGAATCCCAGGGACGGGGGAGCCTGGTGGGCTGCCGTTTATGGGGTCACACAGAGTTGGACACAACTGAAGCCACTTAGCAGCAACAGAGAAAGCAAGGGGATTTCAGAAAAACATCTATCTGTGTTTCATCAACTACACTAAAGCCTTTGACTGTGTAGATCATGACAAACTGTGGAAAGCTCGTGGAGAGACGGAATCACCAGAACATCTTACCTGCCTCCTGAGAAACCTGTGTGGGGGGTCAAGAAGCAGCAGTTAGAACCCTGTGTGGAACAATTAATTGGTTAAAGATTGAGAGAGGAGTATGACAGGGCTGTCTGCCATCACCCTGTTTGTTTAACCTATACTCTGAGAACATCATGAGAAATGCCAGGCCTGATGAGTTACAAGCTGGACTCAAGATAGATAGGAGAAACATCAACAACCTCAGATATGTGAGTGATACCACTCTAATGGCAGAAAGTGAAGAGGAACTAAAGAGCCTTTTGATGACAGTGAAAGAGGAGAGTAAAAGAGCAAGGTTACGACTAAATATTAAAAAAAAAAAAAAAACTAAGATCACTGACACAATGAACATGAACTTGGGCAAACTCTGGGGAATGAGGGACAGGGAGGTCTGGTGTGCTGCAATCCATGGGGTCACAAAGAGTCAGACATGACTGGTTGACTGAACAACAACAACAGTGGTGGTTTTATTCCTAATTTTTTTTAAGGAATCTCCATACTGTCTTCCATAGTGGCTGTATCAACTTACTTTCCCATCAGCAGCACAAGAGTGTTCCCTTTTCTCCATACCTCTCCAGCACTTGTTGTTTATGGATTTTTTGATGACCATTCTGACCAATATGAGGTGATATCTCATTGCATTTTGACTTGCATTTCTCTAATAATGAGTGATATTGAGCATCTTTTCATGTGTGTATTAGCCATGTATATGTCTTCTTTGGAGGGATGTCTGTTTATATCTTCTGCCCACTTGTTGATTGGGTTGTTTGTTTTTCTGGTATTGAGTTGCAGGAGCTGCTTGTATATTTTCGAAATGAGTCCTTTGTCAGTTGCTTCATTTGCTGTTATAGTCTCCCATTCTGAGAGCTGTCTTTTCACCTTGATTATAGTTTCCTTTGCCATGCAAAAGCTTTTTAAGTTTAATTAGTCCCCACTTGTTTATGTTTGCTTTTATGTCCATTATTCTAGGATGTGGGTCATGGAGATCTTGCTATGGTTTATGTCATATAGTGTTCTTCCTATGTTTTCTTCTAAGAGTTTTATAGTTTCTGGTCTTACATTTAGGTCTTTAAACTATTTTGAGTTTATCTTTGTGTATGATGTTAAGAAGTGTTCTAATTTTATTCTTTTACATGTAGTTATCTGATTCTCCCAGCATCACTATTAAAGAGACTATCTTTGCCCCATTGTAAATTCTTGCCTCCTTTGTCAAAGATAAGGTGCCCATAGGTTTGTGGGTTTATCTCTGGGGTTTCTATCTTGTTCCATTGGTTTATATTTCTGTTTTTGTGATAGTACCAAACTGTCTTGATAACTGTAGCTTTGTAGTATAGTCTGAAACCAGGTAGGTTGTTTCCTCTAGTTCCATTCTTCTTTCTCAGGATTCCTCTGGTTATTTTTGGTCTTTTTTGTTTCCACACAAATTGTGAAAATTTTTGTTCTTCTTCTGTGGAAAATGCCATTCATAATTTGATTGAAATTGCACTGAATCTGTAGATTGCATTTGGTAGTGTAGTCATTTTCACAATATTGATTCTTCCAATTTGGGAGCATTGTGTATCTCTCTACCTGTTTGTGTTGCCTTTGATTACTTTCATCAGTGTCTTGTAGTTTTCTGTATACAGCTGTTTTGTCTCCCTAGGTAGATTTATCCTAGGTATTTCATTCTTTTATTGCAATGGTAAATGTGACTGATTCTTTAATTTCTATTACTGATTTTTTGTTGTTAGTATATAGGAATGCAAATGATTTATTTGTATTGATTTTATATCCTGAAACTTTACTAAATTCACTGATTAGCTCTAGTAATTTTCTGATAGTATCTTTAGGGTTTTCTATGTACAGTATCATGTCATCTGCAAATAGTGAGTTCTACTTCTTTTGCTGGATTCCTTTTATTTCTTTTTCTTCTCTGATTGCTGTAGCTAGGAGTTCCAAACCTATGTTGATTAATAGTGGCAAGAGTCGGTGCCCTTGTCTTTTTTATGATCTTAGAGAGAAAACTTTCAGTTTTTCACCATTGACAATAATGTTTACTGTGGGTTTGTTGTATATGGCCTTTATTATGTTATGATCAGTTTCTTCTATGTTCATTTTTTAAAGAATTTTTATAATAATTGAGTGTTAAATTTTATTGGCAGCTTTTTCTTCATCTATTGGGATTATCATATGGTTTTGATCTTTCAATTTGTTAATATGGTGTATCACATTTATTGATTTGCTTATATTGAAGAACCCTTGCATACCTGGGATAAACTCAAATTGATTGTGGTGTATGATCTTTTCAATGTATTGTTGAATTCTGTTTGCTAGAATTTTGTTGAGAATTTCTGTTCATCAGTGATGTCTGCCTGTAATTTTCTTTTTCGTGTGATGTCTTCGTCTGGTTTTATTATCAGGATGATGATGGTCTTATAGAATAAGTTTGGAAGTGTTCCTTCCTCTGCAATTTTTTTGCAAGAATTTCAGAACAATAGGTATTAGCTCTTCTCTAAATGTTTGATAGAGTTCACCTGTGAAGTCATCTGACCCTGGCCTTTTTCTTTTTCAGGAGATTTTTAAATCACAGTTTCTATTTCAGTCATTATAATAGACTTGTTCATAATTTCTGTTTCTTTCTGGTTTAGTCTTGTAAGGTTGAACTTGTCTAAGAATCTGTCCATTAGCTCTAGGTTGTCCATTTTATTAGCGTATAGTTACTCATAGTCTCTTATGATCCTTTGTATTTCTACATTGTCTGTTTTAATCTCTCCTTTTTCTTTCCTAACTTTGTCGACTTGATTTTTCTCCCTGTTTTTCTTGATGAGTCTGGGTAACAGTTTGTCAATTTTGTTTCTCTTCTCAAAGAGCAGCTTTTAGTTTTATTAATCTTCACTATTGTTTTCTTCATTTCTTTTTCAATTATTTCTGTCTGATCTTTATTGATTTATCTCCTTATACTAACTTTATGGGGTTTTGGTTCTTCTTTTTCCAGTTGTTTTAGGTGTAGAGTTAGGTTGTCCATTAGATGTTTATCTTGTTTCTTGAAGTAGGATTGTATTGCTATAAACGTCCTTCTTAGAAATGTTTTTGCTGTATTCCATAGGTTTTGAGTCATCATGCTTTCACTGTCATGTTTCTAGGAATTTTTTAAAAATTTCCCTTCTTATTTCTTCAGTAACCTGTTCAATACTTAGAAATGCATTGCTTAATTTCCATGTGCTTGTGTTTTTTACAGTTTTCTCCCTGTAATTTATATCTAGTCTCATAGTGTTGCTGTCAGAAAAGATGCTTCATACAATTTCAATATTCTTAAATGCACTGAGGCTTGATTTTTACCCAAGATGTGGTCTGGATATGTTCCATGTGCACTTGGGAAGAAAGTATATTCTGCATTTGGATATAAAGTCCTGAAGAGATCAGTTAGGTCCATTTGGTCTAATAATTCATTTAAGATTTGCATTCCTTATTCATTTTCTGTTTTGATGATCTGTCCATTGGTGCAGTGTTAAAGTCCCATACTCTTTTACTGTTTGCCTTATGTAGTGAGGTGCTCCTACATAAGGAGTATGGCTGGTGTTTCCATTCAACCAGTATGTGTCTTTTCACTGGAGCACTTAATCCATTTACATTTAAAGTAATTATTGATATATATGCAATTCTCCAAGCCAGGCTTCAGCAATACATGAACCTTGAACTTCCTGATGTTCAAGCTGGTTTTAGAAAAGGCAGAGGAACCAGAGATCAAATTGCCAACATCCGCTGGATCATGGAAAAAGCAAGAGAGTTCCAGAAAAACATCTATTTCTGCTTTATTGACTATGCCAAAGCCTTTGACTGTGTGGATCACAATAGACTGTGGAAAATTCTGAAAGAGATGGGAATACCAGACCACCTGACCTGCCTCTTAAGAAACCTGTATGCAGGTCAGGAAGCAACAGTTAGAACTGGACATGGAACAACAGACTGGTTCCAAATAGGAAAAGGAGTACGTCAAGGCTGTATATTGTCACCCTATTTATTTAACTTATATGCAGAGTACATCATAAGAAACGCTGGGCTGGAAGAAGCACAAGCTGGAATCAAGATTGCCAGGAGAAATATCAATAACCTCAGATATGCAGATGACACCACCCTTATGGCAGAAAGTGAAGAGGAACTAAAGAGCTTCTTGATGACAGTGAAAGAGGAGAGTGAAAATGTTGGCTTAAAGCTCAACATTCAGAAAACTAAGATCATGGCATCCAGTTCCATCACTTCATGAGAAATAGATGGGGAAACAGTGGAAACTGTCAGACTTTATTTTGGGGGGCTCCAAAGTCACTGCAGATGGTGACTGCAGCCATGAAATTAAAAGATGGTTACTCCTTGGAAGGAAAGTTATGACCAAGCTAGATAGCATATTGAAAAGCAGAGACATTACTTTGCCAACAAAGGTCTGTCTAGTCAAGGCTATAGTTTTTCCTGTATGTATGGATGTGAGAGTTGGACTGTGAAGAAGGCTGAGCGCCGAAGAATTGATGCTTTTGAACTGTGGTGTTGGATAAGACTCTTGAGAGTCCTTTGGACTGCAAGGAGATCCAACCAGTCCATTCTGAAGGAGATCAGCCCTGGGATTTCTTTGGAAGGACTGATGCTAAAGCTGAAACTCCAGTACTTTGGCCACCTCATGGGAAGAGCTGACTCACTGGAAAAGACTCTGATGCTGGGAGGGATTGGGGGCAGGAGGAGAAGGGGACAACAGAGGATGAGATGGCTGGATGGCATCACTGACTAGATGGACGTGAGTCTGAGTGAACTCCGGGAGTTGGTGATGGACAGGGAGGCCTGGCGTGCTGTGATTCATGGGGTCGCAAATAGTCGGACATGACTGAGTGACTGAACTGAACTGATACTTTTATTGGCATTTTCTTAATTGTTTGGGGTTTGTTTTTGTATGTCTTTCCTTCTCTTGTGTTTCCTGTCTGTGTAAGTCTCTTTAACCTTTAACATCTGTTATAAAGCTGATTTGGCACTGCTAAATTCTTTTAACTTTTGCTTGTCTGTGAAGCTTTTGATTTCTCCATTAATTTTGAATGAGATCCTTGCCATGTAGAGTAATCTTGGTTGTAGATTTTTTTTTTTTTTTCTTTCAGTACTTTAAATATATCCTGCCATTCCCTTCTGGCCTGCAGAGTTTCTGCTGAAATATCAGTTGTTAATAGTATGGGTTTTTCCTTGTATGTTACTCATTGCTTTTCTCTTGCTGCTTTTAATAGTCTTTCTTAGTGTTTAATCTCTATTAGTTTGATTAGTATGTGTCTTAATGTGTTTATCTTTGGGTTTATCCTGTATGGGGCTCTACACTTCTTGGACTTGATTGACTATTTCCTTTCCCATGTTGGGAAAATTTTCAACTATAATCTCTTCAAACATTTTCTCAGACCTTCTATTTTTCTCTTCTTCCTCTGGGACTCCTATAATTCAAATGTTGGTGTGTTTAATACTGTCCCAGAAGTCTCTGAGCCTATTCTCAGTTCTTTTCATTCTTTTTGCTTTATTCTGCTCGTCAGCAGTTATTTCCACCTTTCTATCCTCCAGCTCACTTGTTCATTCTTCTGCCTCACTTATTATACTATTGGTTTCTTCTAGAGTATTTTTAATTTTGGTAATTGTGTTATTTGTCTCTATTTCGTCTAGGGCCATGTTCATTGCGTTAATTGGTGCTTGCATTTTCTCCACTCTATTTTCAAGGCTTTGGAACATTTTTACTATCATTACTCTGAATTCTTTTTCAGGTGGTTTGCCTATTTCTTCTTCATTTATTTGGTCTTGTGAGTTCCTACCTTGTTCTCCATTTGCACTATATTTCTCTGTCTTTTCTTGTTTCCAAACTTACTCCATTTGAGGTCTTCCTTTCCCAGGCTTTAGGGTTGGTCAATTCCTTCTTTCTTTTGGTTTCTGTGTTTTGGTCCTTACCCACCACAAAGTGGTTTGTGTTGATTTCCTTTTGGGGGTGACTTTTGACTGTGTTCCAGTGGGAGGAGGTATTTTCTTTTTTCCCTCTGAGGGGCAGGGCTGTGTGAGGTGGTATATTTTGGAATGTCTGTAGGAATTCTGTCTGCTGATGATTGGCTTTGTGCTTTTGCCTTGCTTGTTTGGGTGAGGCATCCTGCACTAGGTGCTGTCAGCTGCTGGGTGATACCATGCTTTGTATACGGGTGTAGGCCTTTGTGGAAGTTGTCACTAATTAATACTCCCTGGAATTAGGAGTTCTCTGGCATTCTGTGGTCCTGGACTTAGTGCTCCCACTTCAATGGCTCAGGCCCAATCCCTGGTCAGGAGACCAAGATTCCACAGTCATTCCCTATGGTATTAAAGGGGATTAAAACAAACACATGAAGACAAAAAGCAAAACATAACAAGAAACAAAGGATGAACCCAGACAAGTGGTAAATACAAGATCAGACATATAAATACAAAAACAATGGTATATACACACAAATATAACCAAAATATTCCAAAGAAAAGAAAGTGCAAGAGATTGACTTGGTGATCAGGGAAAGCAAAAATCATATCGACCAGTTAAAAACAGAGCTAACTAAAACTTAAACCAGGAAACTGAGCCAAAGCAGAGTGCCAACTGGGGAATAGAGCAAAGAAAACACAACAAATTAACAAACATGATGAAAAAAGGGAAAGTGAAAGAAAGAAAAAGGGAAAGAAAGAAGAAAAAAGCAAGGGAGGGATGACAAAGCTAAATAGAAGTATATATAAATGATTTTTATATATGCATATTAAAGAATAAGTACAACAGGAAAAGGACAATAAGAAAAACAAACAGAACAAAAAACTTGAAAAAAGAAGAAGAAAAATTTTAATTATTTTTAAAAAGGGAAAATCTACAGCATCACAGAAAGCAAACATACAGGTAGAAGTATGTAAGGGGAATGAACAGAGTGATTTTTTAAAAAGATAACATTTCCCAAGGTGATAGTTCTTAGTTGTGGTGTCTGCCCCCTGTGGGTGGGGTTGTTCTAGTACCCTGTGATGATTTCCTGGTTTGGGAGACTTATACCAGTATTCTAGTCAATGGGGCTGGATCTCATTTCTCTGAAGGGCAGTGCTGTGTCCAGTAGTAGGTTTTAGGGTGTCTGTAGGATTGGTATGGCTTTGGGCAGCCTGTCTGCTAGTGTGTAGCATTGTATTTCTATTTTGTTGAAGGATTGGCATGGGGCTATCTGGGCTTGCTGACCTTTGGGTGCTCTTGGTTTTGGTATTGTCATAGAAGCCTTTTGGAGGGCTCTTGTCTATTAATGTTCCCTGGTGTCAGGAGTTCTCTAGTGCTTCGAGGTCTTGGGCTTCTCACCTGAGGAGTTCAGATTCAAAGCCCACTGAAACTCTAAGACCTCACAAGCCACACAGCACAAAATACAAGTTCCTAATACTCTCAGTGAAGGCAATACTCAGCAGCCCAGAACACCCAGAGGCTTACACCAAAGTCCTCTAATATTTCTAGGAAGGTCTCTGGACCTGTTTGTGGGAGCATGGGGTCAGTTCAGTTTCAGATCTGATCTTATTGCAGCTTGTAGTTGCTTCTAAGGTTCAAAGTTGCCCCTAGAGCCCACAGTGTATTCCCCAACTGTGCAAAGGCCAAAGGTCATTAGGGCTCACTAGCTGTCGTGGGCTGGGGAGAGGGGAGGATTATGGCGGCCACAACTGGGATGTACTGGGGAGCACCTGGGGCAATAGAGACCTGTTGGAGTTCTTACAGTCTGGGTCAGGTTGTGATTTCTCCCAGAGAAAAAGGCCCCAGGTCGTGGGTCCCTACAAAGAGCTCAGCTACTTAAACTCCCAGCAAGGTGTGGGCAGTAACCTGTACCTGCACACAGCCTGGTGGTAGCTGCAACCTCTGGGGTTAGGACTGCATCAGTGGTGTTTTGTTCACTGCCTCTGGCACCCCTCTGAGCTTTGGCAGTGGTAGTCATGTGTATTTTTGCAGCCATGTTGAAGCAGCCCTCTCAGCACATCCTCACGGCACCAGCCCCCTACCTCTTCCTGGAATCTTTGCTGGAGCCTCCACCCCCGGTCCCACCCTCTGCTGCAGGCCTAAACTTGCTAGCCACTTCTCTCAGCTCCCCACCCCCACCCTCTGGTCTGGGCTGAGGCTTGTGAGCTGCTTATGGGCTGAGAAATGGTATTCTGCAGCTTTCTCTGTATTTTGCCTTTTGAGTCCCCACTGTTGCATGCCACTTTGAGGTTCCACAGCTCGCCCTTGGTCCCACCTGTGAGGGAATTTCCTAGTACATGGAAAACTTTTCCTCCTTCATGACTCCCTCCCTCTCTTGGGGCACAAGCTCCTGTCCTGAAGCTCTCTCTCTCTCTTTTTTTTTAATTATTAATGTCTTTATCTTTGTCCTATTTGTCCTACCTCAATCTAGAGATTAGCTTGTCATTTTGGAGTCCTGGTGTCTTTTGTTATCATTTAGAAGTTGTTCTGGAGGAGTTGTTCCATATTTTGATGACTTTTTGATGTATTTAAGGGAAGCCCACTTTCTTTTCACTGAGGTCATCCTAGAAACACTGGGAGAAGTAATATGTTTTGTTAATAGTCTCAGGTGGCACTAGTGATAAGAATCTGCCTGCCAGTGCAGCAGACATAAGAGAAGCAGGTTAAAACCCGAGATCAGTAAATCCCCTGGAGGAGGGCATGGCAACCCCCTCCAGTATTCTATTCTTGCCTAGCAAATCCCATGGACAGAGGACCCTCGTGGTCTACAGTCTATAGAGTCACAAAGAGTCAGACACAAAGTGACAGGCTGGCATGGCATTAATAGATTCCATAGCTTATCTTAAAATATATCCATGTTTGTATTAATATAATGGAAGCATTTGAAATTTATATAATTATTATTACTTTTTTAATGACTTAGAGATAATGGAGATCCATGTACTAACTTGAGGTCAAACAATTTTTAAGGCATAGTACATGTATTTAATCCTGTACATTGAAAAATGTTAATCTTAAAATACTGGAAAATTTTTCTGTACTAACATCTGCTATCAAAAAGCTATCTCCCACACGTTAAGACTTGTATTGCATGACATATGCTACTGAAAGAAAAGTAAATCTCTCAAGCTTGCTAGAATTTTATGTCTGAAGAGAGTTGATGATATGTTAATTTCATGTTTGATACACTTATAGTGAATTTTCATTCTAATTAAAAATTTTTTTTCCATTGGCTTAGTATTTTATTTTGAAAGGATACAAACAATATCAAGAACAGATCAGCAGTTACACTAAGAAAATCTTTTTGAAGCAGGATGATTGAATAATGTATGTTATGACAAATAATTCAGACCTTACTGTCATCGTTATGAGACTATTGAGATTGAATAAAAAGATTTTCTATTGCAAAATTTTTTTTTAAAAGGGTTCCTGTCAATTTCATACTACAAATTAGTGATGACAATTATTTAAGTTTCCTCAGACTTCTTTAGAGGCTGTTTTAATTCTACAGATTTTTCAATTCAAATGCAAATTTGGAAGAGGGTCAAAATGCATATTTGTTTCAAGAAGCAAAACAAATCCAACCTTCCCCTATATCTTTTTACAGTTATTCTCTGAAAAACACATTGGCTCACTAGTAACATAACATGCTTTTAATGCCGTTATCTCAATTCCTGTTTAATTCATCAAGGTTGGTTTCTGTCCTTAACACTTCATTGCAGTCACAGTCATTAAGGTCAGTCGTTTGCTGTTTTATACCTACTTTGTTTAATCTCATCAACACCATTAACCTAATAGGTTACTTTATAGTCTCTCCCACACCCCACTCCTTCTCTCTTCTTTCTGTTCCTCTTTTCCATGGCACTTTCCTGATACTGGGCATGAAATAAATCTTCAGTGAAAAAGTTAAAAATAATAATTTGCCATCTTCAGATAAACTGTATGTGCTGTGCTTAGTCACTCAGCCATATCCAACTGTCAGGCGAGTGTGTAATTTCCTCGGTTCTGTCTTGCTGCAGCAAAGATTTGAAATGGTGGACCAGTGATACAGCTCTGTTACAGCTCAGAGTTTTATTCAACAAGCAAAGGAAACTACACCCTCAAGGCATGAGAGTGGGCCAACCCCAAAGGAGAGGCGTTAATCCGTCTTGGCTTCCTCCTTTTATACACTTGTCTCCTCCCCCCACCTTGAGCCTGCCCTATGCAAATTGGGCTAGCTAGGAGGGCTGTTTGTTTCATCTGAGGTTCTCACTCTGGTCCTTGGATTTTCTTTTGTTCCACTTTCGCAGGCTTTTTCCTTTCTTTGTCTTTTAGCCACTACCATTTTGGACTCCTTTTTTTATATTCTAAGTACCTAACATCCCCCTCTCAAGAGATGGGAGGCCCAGGAGGCCCAGGCCCAATTCTTTGGGAATAGGGGCATTGAAGTCTCTCTGGCTACTTCCTGCTGAGCTGGGATGGCAAGGGGCATTGGGCATTGGTTATCTGTGACAAGTGAACTGGCTGGAGTGGGCTGCTTCAGTCCTGTTGAACCATTGTGAGGGAAGGCTTGGCACTTGACCTTGAGGCTCTTGGGTCCCAAGGGCACAGTGCCACCCAATGTCCCAATTGATGGCATTTGTAGCAAGCCATTTTTAGGAGACTTATCATGGTTTGGACACTCTGGCCCAATGTCCCACCTGTCTACAGATTAGGCATTTGCCTTGTGCCTTGTCCTTCATGAACTAGGGTTTTGCCATAGGGCTTCCCTGGAGGGCAGCCAGCATCTGGGCATGCTTGGTCTCTCTCATTCTCTCCCTTTCCTGGGCCTTGGCCTCCCTCTCCTGTTCTGTTCTGTTGAAAAAGAGAGGCTGTCTGGACCATCAGACAGAGGCAGCAGGGTCCTGCTGCTGTAGCTGTTGTAACTTTATCCTGATGTCTGATGCACATTGGGACAGGAATTTGTCCTTTAAAATCATCTGTCCCTTGTATGAGTCTAAGTCCAGATTGGTAAACTTTTGGAGGGCCTCTTTTAGCCTTTCCAGAAAGCCAATAGGGTTCTCATAGGACTCCTGAGTTATTGCTGAGACCGGGCACAATCTCTCAACTAATATTCTTCCTTCTATTTCCATGGGTGGACTTCCTTAGAGGTGAGTCTTTCTGAAGCTTATCCTACCCACTACTGTTGCAACCTGAGAGCCAGGCATCCCTGGGTCAGGGTGCAGATCCCAGGCAGGTTGAGGCATGACAACCTCCAGGAGATATAATCACTGGGCAGGATGAGGCATGTCAGCCTCCTGAGAATGGGGTCCTTGGGCAGGTCGAGGCATGTAAACCTCCTGTGACCCCTGGACTGGTGGATCCCTGAGCAGGTTGAGGCATGACAGCCTCCTGGAGACCAAATCCCTAGGCAGGTCAACCTCCTGGGACCTCAGGCTGGTGGATCCCCAAGCAGGTTGAGGCGTGATGACCTCTTGGGGACTGGATCCCTAGGCAGGTCGACTTCCTGAGACCCCCAGGCTAGAGTTGGGCATCCCCAAGTTCTCTGGTATGACTAGTGCTGGGTAGGATTAAGGGGTTGTAATCTTAACTCATTTCTGCTTTGTCCACCATGGATGGGAATAGATATCATGATGTAAAGCAATCCAAGCCCGTGCATTGAGACTGGGAACCTGGCGAAATAGCTGTATCCTCTTATAGCTCTGAGGTAATATAAGTCACTGATTTCCTCCCCTAGTCCTCCATAAGAGCAGTTTAGGGGGTTTCCAATGGTAAAAATTTCATTGTCATAGACCCACTCTAGGTAATAACTGAAGTAATGACAAAGGAGTGGGTTATTTGGTACTGTTAGGGGCTTTAAGAGTATTTTAATAATAAGCGGGGTGGAGCAATGTTGCCTACAAGGCAGCAGGGTCCTGGTTGTAGGAGTTAGTAAGTGGCTTAAGGACAAATTGATGAGAGGCAACAGACCAGATGTTCCATAAAAGTGGAGTGTAGATTTGATCCAGGGGATATGTTTTTAACTTTAGGAGAAGGGTGGTAAGGGTTTGGGCCCAAATGGCCTGCTGAGCTAACCCCAAAAATGGCAAACATTGTCCCTGGAAGCCCAGTTGCCCTTGAAGGGATGCCACCAACAAATGGACTTCTAGCAGGCATTGTGTTCCTGTCACCCACCCTAGCAGGTTCACTAAGAGATACTGTTGACGCACATGTTGTAGGAAACATAGAAGCTGATGGCCTGAATATCTAGAGGAATTGGATATTTTACAGTATTTCCCTCCCAAGGGTCAGCTATCTTCTGGTTGTCCCTCTAGAAGATTGTAGAGGCAACACTGTGGCCCCAGACAGGGCTCACAAAAAAAGCATGAAACAGGAGGGCAGAGGGTGGGCACAACATTTGAAAGAATGACATAGCCCAAGTGAATAACATAAACCGATTAAAATCAAATGGGTCCAAGATGGCAGACAAGTCAAATTCAACCAAATCTTGGTCCTCAATCTGCAAGCTAAATGGCACACCAAGAGGTGCCATGAAAGTTCCAAGGCACTATCAAAAGACCAAGGAGTGAGTGATTCCCCAATTGTTGGAGTGATCCTCCCACTCATTAGAATATGAAATCATCCAGCTCACAAAAACTAACCACACATTTCATGGCTGCCGGATACACCCTCTGTGATGGCACATGCTCTGTGGACTGTGCTTGTCTCTGAATCCAAACAAATCTACCTCTTACCTATCACTGTGTCTCTCTGAATTTTTCTACAATGAGATCTCAAGAACCTGAGTTTCATTAGGTCCTGAAACCACACGCTGTGGGTTTTGGCTGAGCTTAAGTCCCAGTCAGACACGACTGACTGACTAAGCACAGCACAGAGACCCTGCCAGATGGATTTGAGTCCCAAACTTAGTTAAACAGTTTCAAACACAACTTTTGGAAATGGAAAGATGATGAGCTGCCCAATACGTTGTAAACAGTGGCATAGATGGAGAGAGGAGCTGAAAGACGGGAGAAAAAAGCAGGGAGAAAAACATTCCAAGGAACCCCTTTCACAACTTGCTGGAAAAACTACTAAATGCCTGACCTGTGCCCACAATTCTCATTGGCCTGATCCTTGGCACAAAGGAGGTTAAGGAGAGTAGAACCCACTTGGGCAACAGTCACTAGGGCGCAGCTGATAATGGAGGCTTTGGGACACATTGGGGAGCAGTCCCTGCCAGGGTCCTTCAGTTGCACACACTGCCACTCACCTGTTCAAAGGATATTTGAGGAAACAAGAAACAAGAGATTGTTAGCCATATGTCCTTCCAGCCACAGGGACAAGGACCTCCTACCTTAACCAGAAGTCTTCTGGAATCTGAAACTGAGCAGTGTGAGCTTTCTGCCGAGTTTGTTTTCATTGTCCCAGTTTCCTGGGCTTCTTGTCGCTTCCACTGTGCTTGGGTTTCCTTCATGTCCGGCTTCCACAGTGTGAGCTTTCACTGAGTTGGGCTTCTGTGCTTGGTCTCCGCCTCGCTAGGGGCCAAGTCGAGGTTCTTTCAGCTAGGTTAAATCCAAGACATAGCACCAGATATGTTGAGGGTGTGTGTAATTTCCTCGGTTCTGTCTCGCCACAGCAAAGATATGAAATGGTGGACCAGTGTTACAGCTCAGTTACAGCTCAGAGTTTTATTCGGTGGCAAGCAAAGTACACCCTCAAGGTGTGAGGGTGGGCCGACCCCAAAGAAGAAGCCTCAATCCCTCTTGGCTTCGTCATTTTATACAATTGTCTCCTCCCCCCACATTGAGCCTGACCTTTGCAAATTGGGCTAGCTAGAAGGGCTGTTTGTTTCACCTGAGGTTCTCACTCTGGTGCTTGCATTTTCTTTTGTTCCATTTTCACAGGCTTTTTCCTTTCCTTGTCTTTTAGCCATTGCCATTTTGGACTCCATTTTCCTATTCTAACTACCTAACACAACTCTTTGTCACCCCATAGACTGTAGCCCTCCAGGCAAGAATACTGGAGTGAATTGCCATGCCCTCCTCCAGCGGATCTTCCTGAATCGGGAATCAAACCAGGTAGACCCTGCATTTCAGGCAGACTCTTTACCACCTAAGCTACCAGGGAAGCCCAAACTCTGTGTACATTGTGGCAAAAATATTCCAGAGGTGTAAAAAACTTTTCATATGATCTTAATGCCATTTATAAAATTCATTTGAAACAACATGCCTTTTCTAAATTATATTATAACATGCACTTTAGTGATAAATTAACTGTATTGCTCAAAGGGTGTAAAATGAAAAACTTCTGAAACAAAAATGAATACATACAATACAGGTGTTTTGTTAATTTACACATCTTAAATATCATTTTTCAAACTGTTTCAGCGGCCTGGAGCCAAATTCTATGCTTCAGATGAATAGAAATCTATCCTTTTTAAATGAACACTATGGGGTGACAGTTCACTTAGAGGAAAGAAATGTTTAATATATTTTCTCTACTATAACTATCAATAATGATATAGATAAACTGTAAAATATAAAAGAACTTCTTTGTAAAGCTTAATCTTTGTGTCACCCCTGTATGGATATATATGCAGTTTGTACTCACAGAAAAAACAAAACTTTAAACTAAAATGTAGTACCATGTCCCATCAGTCTTATAAAGCTTACTTATGTCTCAACCATATGGATGAACATCAGAAAAAAATAATGTCAACTAGATATATATTTTTAGGAAAAAAAATTGTGTTTTCATTTTCTGACTTAAAATATTGCTGTTCTAAATGTTTTCCCCAAAACTCATGAATATACCATACATCTGAAGTAATACAGTGAATTATGAAACTGTAAACTAGTCAGTGTTTGAATAAATTAATAATGGATCTAAAAGTATGGAATAAACCCATGTAGCATGCAGCTAATAATTTTTAAAAGCTAATAATTTTTAAAACTCTGAAAGCAGACTATTTTCCAATAAAACATGTCATAACAATTTGATTGTGATAAGGACATTAAGATTCAATAAATAGTGATGTCATCAAAGTTTATTGAATCAGTATGTAAAGACAAGCAACAGTGTTCTTATCTTCATTACAGCAAATATAGGAATGCTTAATAGTTTCAGTTACAGTTAAATAGAATGGATTCAAGTCTTGTTTATCTTAGAATCTACAGGAAGGAAATATATGATTTGGAAAACTGAAGGATGGAAAATATGAGGTCAAGGTAGGGTAAACTTTAGGAGATAGGAGGAAGGTCTTAGGAAAAATTCAAAGATGAAAAATGTGGGTCAGATCAGAAGACTACCAGTGTTGTGTTGTGTTCTAAGGAAGTGCAATGTTTTATTAGAGTTATGAAACTGATGAACTACATAAATGCCCCCTATATCAAATGAACCTTGAAAGCCTCATTTTTATATATGGATTTCTGAGGAAGAAGTGGTCAGACTTCTGTCTGTGATTCATCTGTGATGGAATGACTACTAATCAGTACCTTCATCCAGAAAATAATTCCTGCCTGGACAAAAAGCCCATTTTTTTTCATGCTGTCTCTGCTAGGCTCAGTCACATCCAACTCTTTGCAACCCTATGGACTGTAGCCCACCAGGCTTCACTGCCCATGGGATTTTCCAGACAAGAATACTGGAGCAGATTGCCCTTTCCTTCTCCAGGGGATGTTCCTGAGCCACAGATGAAACCTGCATCTCCTGCATTGGCAGGCAGATTCTTTACCTCTTTGTCACCTGGATGCCCCATGTTTTTCAGTCTTTCCTTTTCCTTGATGTAGTCTTCTCTAGACAACCAAAATATGATTCTTAAAGTAATTTTCTTTTTTTAGCTTATGAAAAATTAATATTACTGGTATCATTGTCCTTATGAATTTTAAAATTAACATGTTTAAAAAATGAATTCCTATTACATTTTTTGTGCTAATTAAAAAAATTAATTCAGGGATAACTGATGTCTTGACTACAGATTTTCTAATCATGCTCAAAACACACTTTTCTAATTATTAATTTAAGTTCTTTTGTAGCATTTATTTTTAAACATGTTTTTCCACATTTCCTATTATCTTTTTCCCCTAGATATTTAATCTTTTTATTCCTACCTTCCAGTGTATTGTTTGTATTGAGGGAAACTCCTAATATTGTATATTAATTTTGCACCTGTGAATTGATTATATAATTTAGTATTTGTGTTACTCTCTAGAGTTTAACTATTACCATTTCATCAAAAATTAATGATAATTTTATCTTCTCCTTTCCAACTTTTAAACTCATTTACTTTTTTCTTTCTTGTTGCATTATTTATATAGTATTATTCAAGATGAACGTGAACATGAATGTGAAGTCGCTCAGTCGTGTCCGACTCTTTGTGACCCCATGGACTGTAGCCTACCAGGCTCCTCTGTCCATGGGATTTTCCAGACAAGGATACTAGAGCAGGTTTGCCATTTCATGCTCCAGGGGATCTTCCCAACCCAGGGATCAAACCCACATCTCTTGCGTCGCCTGCATTGGCAGGCGGATTCTTTAATAGTACTGCCACCTGCAAAGCCAAATAGGGCTTCTTCAATCTACTCAGGCCATCACCTCTCTCTGCTCTGTGGTCTTTCTTTAGTACTGAGGGCTCAGTGTGGTCATCTCAAATGTGCTACCAGTTACATGTGAGATCCACTGTCCACTTGGGTCCACTGGTCACTCATGTTAATCCTGGAGTGATAGCTCTGCCTACCCTTTGTTCTTTATTCCTATTTCAAAGCTTGACTTCACTGAGGGGACTGAACCCCAGTCCATTGTCCTGTGACCTGCCATTTCAAGGACAAAACTTTAAAATGACCATGTAATCCAGTAGTTCCCAACCTTGAATGCATTTAAAATTATCTGTGGAGCATAAAAGATGTATACATGTCTCTGTTTCAACCTCAGCTGTCTGGATTTGAGCCTTAAATATCCAATTTCAATAATCGGGAGTGGGCTCACCCACCAGGTAGTAGTCTGAGAACTGTGATCCTATTTGACTGTAATGAGAACTATGATCCTACAATCCTACTTGACTGTAAAATGTCATCTGCCCATCTTCTCTGTCTAAATGACATTCTACCAGTACTGGACACCTACAGGGGACTAGGGCCTTAGATAAGCCTGGGTTTATCCATTTTTTTTGACCACTGTTCTCTGTATTATCTCCCTGGTAGATGCTCTTTTGTTACCCTGGCTCACCTGTCAGCCTGTTGAAATCTGGTAAACTGTTTCCTCTCTCCATTATGCAACCTTGCCTGTAGGGAGCCAGCATAATTTACATTTAAGTGTTGCTTACACGAGAAGTTAGCAGTAAGGCCAGGGCCTATAACCAGGTGTACTGACTTCTAGACATCTGTTCTTTGCATTATGCCTGAATGCCTTTAATTTAGTTCATTATTTACTTTGCCATGTTCTAGATTCTCCCTCTTTTCCCACATTTGGGTCTAGTACACTCAATAAATATAGATTAGTGATTATGTATTTTTTTTACACATTTTCTCCCTTTGTACACATATCTCATTTTAGACAATGCTGAAAAGATCATGATTCATTATTCCACATAGTAACTAACAGCTGGAGTCAATTAAAGTGAGTCTAACTCATATACCACATGGTACAGAAGCTGGATGAAGTTTTTATTGAAGATAGACATTGGTAATGTAATATGTAATGTATATCGACCCTTTGTCACATTTCATTCCACATTTCCTTGAACTTAGATGTTATAAAAAGACATGATCAGTTGATGAGAAATTATGATATCTTTTTTTTTTCAAAGGCATAGGTCCCCACAACTATGTTTTAAAAAAAATTGGTAATACAAATTACTTTTCACACTCTAATACTGAAAGAATCTTGAAATAAAATAGCAAGAATGTGGCTTAAATCATTGGTTACTGATGTATCTTGTAAGAAGTCATAATGTTCATATCTTTTTTCCCTCTTTAATTTTTTGTCATTGATATTAGTCTTTAAAACCATTCTTAAGGATCATATTTCTGTAAATAAAGCTGTCATACTAGATATGCACATCACATTATAGAGTTTGCCCTTTGACCAGTAAAAACTTAAAGAAGTATCTATTTGTCCTACAAGAAATAAGAGCAACTGTTGTGTTTTCAAAGTTACGTTATCTAATACAGGTGTACCAAAATGAAAAAAATCATGAACTTTACATTTTAATCATAAGAAACCACATTCAAGTGGCTTTGTATGTGAATCCCAGAGACATTTATAAATTTTAAAGATCAAAACAGAGCCTTAGATCATTTTCTCTAAGTATCAGGTTACATTAAGGGCTGAAGTCTTATTCTTATCCATTCACTGATCATGGCATTTGTCTAAATGATGGAGAGTAAAATTGTACCCACCACATATGATTAAGCAATGGGATCAAGATCTTTGGAAAAGACTAAGCTTAGAATAAAAGTTTCTTCTCAATGGAAATGCCTAAAACTATATGCTAGTCTAAATTTAATTTTAATTGCTTTTTATAAAGCTTTCTTTCTCTCATTGATTCTGTGCAAAACTTTAATTTCTTTCATCTCTAAATCTCATTAGCATCTTCACACCAGTCACATAATTGACTTACACACCCTTTAGTATGTACCCAGTACATAAAAGCATGCTTGCAACTTAGTGCCAAAGCATAGCTGCAACTTAGATATTCGTGGCTGTCACCAACATGAAGAAGACTGGGAAATTTCTGAGTGTAATGCAAAATGTAGCTGGCATTTTGAACCAGCATGCCTGCTGAGAATTCATGGTAGAATGAGGTAAAAGGATCTTGTAGCTGAGGCTATACAAAGATAGTCCAGGCTGTACTGGCAGATGGCTGAGTTTAGAACATCAGTCTTTGCAACAAAGACTAAAATGGAACCCAAATTGACAGGAGGAGAACCAAAAAGCTCCAATTCAGAAAAAATAGTGTATTTTTCTTATGCAATTAGAGACCATAAGTTATTCCATCTGGGAACAAATTATTGCAATGGAGACAGTCACCAACATCCTAGGCCAGACATGGGAGGCTATCAAGGATAGACATCAGCACTTGGAGCAGACATAACTCTCCTAAGTACCTCCTGTTCCCACTAATCCCTTCTATTAACAAGAGAAGCAAGATAAGAGTCTCAAGAGCCCAACCTTAAAAACCCTAAATATCTGAGTTACTGTGAATGGCCATATAGTAATTTCTACTGCCAAACACTATTTGGGATTCATGAGCTAAAAACAAATTTCAGTTTGAAAGAAATATGGATACTCTAAATGGACACTGCAATTATGTTCATTTCATAACTGTAATCATTTAAAGCATATTATAAGCTCTGAGTAGTTGCCCTACTCTCTTCTCACATTGAGAATTGCTCTTTTAGTCTGAAAATTATTATAGTCAACACTTATTAACAACTTATTAGGTCTAAGCACTGCACTAATCACTTTAAATTCTCACTCATAAACGATAGAAACTATTACTCCCTCCATTTTATAGTCGAAGTAACTTAAACACAAGTTAAAAGTTGAACAAGTTAAATAAGTTGCCCCAGTCACATGGTTAGTAAACTTCAGCTCCTGACTCGAGACCTCATTGTGTAGATACTACATCACTCAGACTCATGACAGGCATTTTCTCATTGCTTTCTGAGTGGCTTTAAAAAAAGTGTCTTTAGAAACTTTTAATATATTCTCTTTTATTTTTATGTGTGAGTCTTTTAAAGAGATGAGCATCCGATGAACCCTTTTATTTCTGAAAAGATGGCACAAGTGGTAAAGAACCCTCCTGCCAATGCAGGAAACTTAAGAGATGTGGGTTTGATCCTTGGGTCAGGAAGAACCCCTTGCCTGGAGATTCTCATGGACAGAGGAGCCTGGCAGGCTACAGTCCATAGGGTTGTATAGAGTCGGATATGACTGAAGCAACTTGGCAAGCACTCATGTGTCTCCTCCCCATCTTTTCTCTCTATTTTGTGTGAGCCTCCGGAAATGGGAATGATAAGGGCCAAATTCCAGGGTAAAATATCCACAATAAAAGTCGTGGATTCTCCCTCCCCCCACCACCAATGTTTGGATAGTACAATAGGCAAGATAAAATTAGTTTAGATTTTGCTGAGGCGATGACACCCCACTCCAGTACTCTTGCCTGGAAAATCCCATGAGCAGAGGAGCCTGGTAGGCTGCGGTCCATGGGGTCGCTAAGAATCGGACACGACTGAGCGACTTCACTTTCACTTTTCACTTTCATGCATTGGAGAAGGAAATGGCAACTCACTCCAGTGTTCTTGCCTGGAGAATCCCAGGGACGGCGGAGCCTGGTGGGCTGCCGTCTATGGGTCGCATAGAGTCGGACACGACTGAAGCGACTTAGCAACAGCAGCAAACAAATAAAAAATTTTAGTGATGTTAGCAACAGTAGAGACTGGTACCTTTGTTCCACATCTCTTCACTCTTGGGTGTAGGCTGATAAAGCCACCAACATCTCAGTGTTGCTGGCCTGTGATTGATGGATACAGAGTATTCCAAGGGTAACAACTAAATGATCTTGTCCTCAAATGCACACATAGCACTATCTCTGATAGTTCCTTGGTCATAATTAGTCACATGGTCCTGCACAACCAACAGTGAATTTGCTTTGGAATGAATATGTATTATTTATAATTTGTGTGTTCAAGATTAGAGAAAGGTCAGTTATTCAAAACTGACAATTTCACTGAATTTCAACCCTATTTTTAAATTCTATGTTTTAGCACAACTCTGCACTCTAATGTGAGAGCTTCTGATAGTTTCTGTATGAAAACTTGCTCCCTCCTTCTTGCTTCCCTCCTAGTTTCAGTTGCAGCTTCTCGCCCTCTTCAACAAAAGTGTTGCTCTTTCTCCTTGGTCAGTGGTGCTCACTCTACTCTTTTTTTCTTAGTGTTATACTTTTTCTTTTTTTAAATTTAATTTTTGTTTTATATGATAGTTTATTTACAATGTTGTTTTAGTTTCAGGAATACAGCAAAGTGATTCAGTTATACCTATGTATTTATCTATTTCTTTTCCATTTTTTTCCCTCTTCAGGTTGTTATATAATATTGAGCAGAGTTCCCTGTGCTATACAATAGGTCCTAGTTGGTTATCAATTTTAAATATAACTGTATGTGTATGTCAATCCCAAACTCCCTAACTAACCCTCCCCTGATTACCCTTTTCCCCTGGTAACCAAAAATTCATTCTCTAAGTCTGTGAGTCTGTTTCCATTTTGTAAATAAGATCATATGTACCACTTTTCTTAGACTCCACATATATGATATCTTAAGATATTTGTCTTGCTCTGACTTCACTCAGTATGACAAAGTGTAGGTCCATCCATGTTGCCCCAAATAGCATTATTTAATGGTTGAGTAATACTCCATTTTGTGTGTGTGTCTGTGTGTGTGTGTGTACACACACACAACACATTTCGCTTATCCATTCATCTATCTGCAGATACTTACATTGTTTCCATGTCTAGGCTATTGAAAACAGTGCTGCAGTGAACACTGGGGTGCATGCATCCTTTTGGACCATGTTTTTCTCCAGATATATGTGCAGAAGTAGGGTTGCAGGATCATATTGTAGCTCTCTTTTTAGTTTTTTAAGGAGCCTCTATACTATTCTCCAGAGTGGCTATACCAGTGTACTTTCCCCCAACAGTGTAAGAGCATTCCTTCTCTCCACATCCTCTCTAGCAATTATTGTGGATTTCTTGATGATAGCCATTCTAACTGGTGTGAGGGGATATCTTATTGTACTTTTGATTTCCATTTCTCTAATAATTAGTGATGCTGAACAGTTTTTTATGTGCCTCTTGCCATTTGTATGGCTTCTTTGGAGAAATGTCTATTTAGATTTTCTACCCTGTATTTGATTTGGTTCCTTGTGTTTATGATGTTAAGCTGTGCAAGTTGTTTGTGAATTTTGGAGACTAATGCCCTGTCGGTCACATCATTTGCAAATATGTTCTCCCATTCTGTGGGTTGTCTTTTTGTTTTGTTTGTGGCTTTTTTTTTTTTGCTGTGCAAAAGCTTTTGAGTTTAATTTAGAGTCCTTTTGTTTATTTTTGTTTTTATCTCCATTACTCTGAGAGGCAGCTCATAAAAGATATTGCTGCAATTTAGGTCAGATAGTGTTCTATGTTTTCCTCTAAGAGTTTTATAGTGTCCAGTCTCGATTTATGTCTTTAATCCACTTTAAGTTTATTTTTATGTATGGTGTTAGAGTGTTCTAACTGCATTTTTTTTTTAACATGTAGCTGTCCAGTTTTCCCAGCATCATTTACTGAAGAGACTGTCTTTCCCCTATTGTATAGTTGATTGGCACTTGCAGTGTTTCCATATCTTGATCATTGTAAATACTACTGCTATGAATATAGTGGTGCATATATATTTTCTACTTAGTATTTTGGTTTTCTTCTGAAATACACCCAGGAGTGGAGTTGCTAAGTTATAAGGTGGTTCCCTTTTCAGTTGTTGGAGGATTCTCCATACTTTTTCCGTACTGGCTGCAACACTTTGCATACCATCAAAAGGCTCCAGCACAAAAGTTCCCTTTCTCCACATCCTTGCGAACACTTGTTATTTGTCAACTTTTTGATAACAGTTAAATTCTGACAGGTGTGAGGTAATATCTCACTGTAGTTTTGATTTGCATTTTCCTGATGATCAGTGATACTGAAAATCTTTTCATTTGGCTGATGACCATCTGTATGTCTTTGCAGGGAAAATATCTATTCAGATTCTCTACTTATTATTTAATCAGGTTGTTTGTTTCCTTGATGTGGAGTTGAATGAGTTGTTTGTGTATTTTGAATATTAACCCCATAGAAGTCTCATCATTTAAAACTGTATTTTCCCATTCAGTGGCTGGTCCCTTTGTTGATAGTTTACTTCACTGCGCAAAGGCATTACAGGCTGATGTGATGCTATTTATGTTTGCTTTTGTTTCACCTGTGTGAAGAGATATAATCCCCAAAAAAGATAAATACTGTGAGGGTCATTGTCAAACAGTGTAGAAATGTATTGCCAGTTTCCTTCTGGAAATTTTATGGTTTCATTTGAATTTATTTGTATGCATAGTGTGACAGAACAGTCCAGTTTGACTCTTTTGCGTGTGGCTGTCTAGTTTTCCCACTTCCATTTATTAAAGAGTCTCTTTTTTCCCCATATGTTCTTCCTTCTTTGTCGTAGATTAGTTTTCTATATAAGTGTGAGTTCGTTTCTGGAATCTCTGTTTGATTCCATTAATCTATGTGTGCTTTTTGTGTGTGCTACTATAGTTTTGATTACTGTAGCTTTGTATTACTGTTTGGAATAAGGAAGTCTGCTACCTCCACCTTGGTTTTTCCCTTCTCCAGATTATTTTGGCTATTAGAGTCTTTTGTGTTTCTGTACTAATTTTGGAATTATTTTTCCTAGCTTTGTGAAAAAGGCCATTCGTATTTTGATAAGAATTGCATTACGTGGGATAGTATGGTCATTTTAACAATATTCCTCCAATCCATGAATATACTGTATTTTTTCCATTTTTATTTTATATGCAATTGCTTTCATTTATGTGTTAGAGCTTTTGGAATACAAGTATTCTACCTCCTTACTTAGATTAATTCCTAGGTTCTTTATGATGTCATGGTAAATGGGATTATTTTCTTTCTTTTTATTTATTCTTCATATTGATCCACATTTTATTTTAATAGAAATAAGTTCTGGTTAATTCTGTCATTCACTAAACTTCAGAATTTTGTTTCTGAAACATCATATGCAATAGTAATTTAATATGAAAATTACAAAAATGCTAATTTGAAGATTATAAATTAGGGTAGAATAGCATTTGGTCAGAGAACATGTATATGTTAGAATTCAGTAAGATCTGATCTATTGAGTGGTTGAACATTGTTTTTCATGACTCTTTTAATTATAATTCTGAATCCATTACATAGACTGTACTACTGTGGAAGTACTTGTTAAATGTTTGACAAAGGTAAAAAATTATAAGACACTAATGAAAGAAATCAAAGACGACCTAAACAGATGGAGAGATAGTCCATGTTCCTGAGTGGGAAGAATCAATATTATGAAAATGACTATACTACCAAATGCAATCTACAGATTCAATGCAATCCCTATCAAATGACCAATGGCATTTTTCACAGAGCTAGAACAAAAAATTTCACAATTGATATGGAAACACAAAAGACCTTGAATAACCAGTTGAGAAAAGAATGGAGCTGGAGGAATCAACCTTCCTGACTTCAGATTATACTACAAAGCTACAGTCATCAAGACAATATGGTACTGGCACAAAAACAGAAATATAGACTAATGGAACAAGACAGAAAGCCCAGAAATAAACCCATGCATCTTGGGTACCATAGGTACCTTATTTTGACAAAGGAGGCAAGACTATACAATGGGGCAAAGACAGCCTCTTCAATAAATGGTGCTGGAAAAGCTGGACTGCTGCTGCTGCTGCTAAGTTGCGTCAGTCGTGTCCGACTCTGGGCGACCCCATAGATGGCAGCCCACCAGGCTCCTCTGTCCCTGGGATTATCCAGACAAGAACACTGGAGTGGGTTGCCATTTCCTTCTCCAATGCATGAAAGTGAAAAGTGAAAGTGAAGTCGCTTAGTCGTGTCCAACTCTTAGAGGCCCCATGGACTGTAGCCCACCAGGCTCCTCCATCCATGGGATTTCCCAGGCAAGAGTATTGGAGTGGGGTGCCATTGCCCTCTCCGGGGAAAGCTGGACAGTTACATGTAAAAGAATGAATTAGAACACTTCCTACAACATACACAGAGATAAACTCAAAATGGATTAAAGACCTAAATGTAAGATGAGAAACTATAAAACTCTTAGAGGAAAACATAGGCAGAACACTCGATGACATAAAACAAAGCAAGACCCTCTATGACCCACCTCCTAGAGTAATGGAATTAAAAACCAAGTAAACAAGTGGGACCTGATTAAACTTAAAAGATTTTGCACAGCAAAGGAAACTATAAACAACCCTCAGAATGGAAGAAAATGATAGCAAATGAAACAACTGACAAAAGATTAATTTCCAAAATATACAAGTAGCTCATATAACTCAATGCCAGAAAAACAAACAACCCAATCAAAAAGTGGGAAAAAGACCTAAACAGACATTTCTCCAAAGACATACAGATGGCTAACAAACACAGGAAAAGATGCCTACCATCACTTATTAGAGAAATGCAAATGAAAACCACAATGAGATATCACCTCACACAAGTCAGAATAAGTAAGTAAATGTTAGTCACTCAGTTGTGCCTGACTGCGACACCATGAACTACAGCCCACCAGGCTCCTTTGTCCATGAGATTTTCCAGGCAAGGATACTAGAGTGGGTTGCCATTTCTTCTCCAGGGGATCTTCCCAACTATGGAAGATGGTATAGAGATTCCTTTAAAAGCTAGGAATAAAGCCACCATATCACCCAGCAATCCCACTCCTAGGCATATACCCTGAGGAAACCAAAATTGAAAAAGACACACGTATCCTAGCAGCACTATTTACAATAGCTAGAATGTGGAAGCAACCTAGATGTCCATCAGCAGATGAATGGATAAAGAAATTAAGGTACATATACACAATGGAATATTACTTGGTCATAAAAAGGGACACATTTGAGTCAGTTCTGATGAGGTGGATGAACCTATTACACAGAGTGAAGTGAGTCAGAAAGAGAAAGATAAATATATTCTAACGCATATATATGGAATCTAGAAAAATGATACTGAAGTATTTACTTACAGGGCAGCAATGGAGAAACAGGCATAGAGAATAGACATATGGACATGGGGAAAGGGGAGGAGAGGGTGAGATGTATGGAAAGAGTAACATGGAAACTCACATTACCGTATGTAAAATAGATAGCCATGGGGAATTTGCTATATGGCTCAGGAAACTCAAACTGGGGCTCTCTATCAACCAAGAGGAGAGGGATGGGGAGGGATATGGGAGGGAGGTTCAAAAGGAAGGGGATATATGTATACCTATGGCTGATTCATGTTGAGGTTTGACAGAAAACAACAAAATTCTGTAAAGCAATTATCCTTCAATAAAAAATTTTAAAAATGACTGAAATATATTTTTAATCACTACAAATTTGCACATTCTAGATTTCACTTTCCACATTCTTGATTTCACTTTCCACATTATTTTTTAATCTTCATACATACATGTGTGAATTTTATATCCTATAATTTTAGACTACTCTAAAATTACAATTTTAGAGTATAATTTGCAATTTCTAACTTTTTTTCTGTGTAGTTGATTTACAATGTGGTATTAGTTTCATGTGTACCACTAAGCAATTCAGTTATTCATGTATATATATCATATATATATATCATATATATATATATATTCTTTTCAGATTGTTTCCCATGTAGATGACTACTGAGTACTGAATTTATTTCCCAGTGCTATACTTAGAACCCTTTTGATTATCTGTTTCATATATAGTTGTGTACATATGTTAATCCCCAATCCTGATTTATCACTCCCTGACATGTTTCCTCTTTGGAAACTATAAGATTGTTTTAAAAGTCTGTGAGTCTGTTTATGCTTTGTAAGTGAGTACCTTGGTATCATTTTTTATATACCACATATAAGCTATATCATATATTCATCTTTCTCTGATCTACTTCACTTAGAATGATAATCTCTACGACCATCCATGTTACTACAAATGGCATTATTTCATTTTTTTATGACTGTGAAGTAACCCACAGTATATATGTACCACATCTTCTTTATCCAGTCCTCTGTCGACGGACATTTAGGTTGTTTTTAGGTCCAGGCTACTGTCAATAGCACTGCAGTGAATACTGAAGTGCATTCATCTTTTTAAATTATGATTTTCTCTAAACATATGCCCAGAAGTGGGATAGTTGGATCATGTGATAGTTCTATTTTTAGTTTTATTAAAGAACTTCCATATTGTTCTCCATACTGGTTTACCAACTTACATTCCCACTAACAGTGTAGGAGGAGTCTCCTCTCTACACCCTCTCCAGCATTTATTGTTTGTAGACATTTTGGTGACAGCCATACAGACTAGTATGAGGTGATATTTCATTGTAGTTTTGATTTGCATTTCCTCTAAAAATCAGTGATGCTGCCCATCTTTTCATGTGTGTCTTGGCACATCTGTATGTCTCTCACTGCTTTTTGAATGACTTTTTAAAATTGTCTTTAGATGATTTTAATATCTTCTCTTTATTTTTCTTAAGTGTAATGAAAATACATCTAGGTTTGAGCCATTTAAAATGATGAATATTTGATAAACTCTTCATTCTAAAAATGTATCTCCTGTCAAATTTGTTTCTATACTCTCATTCATGTGAATTTCCAAATACTAGAATTATAATGGATAAATGCTGGGGTACCAATATCCACAGAAAAGGCTTGGATTTCCCACTCCCACCACCCCAACTTATAGATAAGATGACATGCAAAATAAGAAAAGATTAGATTTTGCTGAGATAGCAAGCAAGCCAATAATCTTAGTGACTTTAAGATAGCAGAGACTGAGATCTTTGTCCACATATCTTCACTCTAGGTGTAGGCTGATAAAGCCACCAACATCTCAGTGTTGCTCTTCTGTAATTGATGGAAAGAGAGTCTGGAAGGGTAGTTAATTATGATCCAGCCTGCCAAAGTACACATGTCATTTTTCTGATTGTTCATACGTCATAACCAATCACTTGGTCCTGTGCAAACGTCTGGACCAGTTCTTGGGAGTGAACATGGATTGCTGGTGATTTGAGTGTTCAACTTTGAAGAAAGACAAATGTGCTAAGGACGGTTATTCCATACTGACACTTGCAGCGAACTTCAGCTGTTTTCCATTTCTGCGCTTTAGCATACCCCCTCACTGTCAGGTGAGAGTTCTGGAGAGAGGTTCCATGAAAACTTGGTCCTTCCTTCCTTCTAGGCTATGCTCGGTTACATCTTCTATTCTACTTCAACAAAAGTGTTGATATTTATTATTGGTCAGTAATACTTCCACACCTCTGGAATTCTGTGTTTTCCAGAGGACTCTCACTGAGACTTGGAGCAAAGCATCTGTCTGCAACATGGGAGACGGGGATTCGATCCCTAGGCTGGGAAGATCCCCTGGAGAAGGAAATGGCAACCCACTCTAGTATTCTTGCCTGGAAAATTCCACGGACAGAGGAGCCTGGTAGGCTACAGTCCAAGGGGTCACAAAGAGTCAGACATGACTGAGCGACTTCATTATGTATTATCTGGCGTCTCAATCTGAAGCTGAATAGCAATTTTTCCCCTCTGTTCAGCCTCAGGTTTTCACTGAAACACACCTAAATGTATGACAAAAAATACATAGAATGCTTTATGATCACCTCTTTTTACATATCAAAATTATATTATGAATCTGTTCTTACTAGATTTATGGGACAAATATCAGGCTTTTAATTGCTGTCTCAATGAGATTATAAAAATAACCTGCTCTTGTTTGGAAGAGGTCAGAATTTATCACAGAAGGATGAGAAATAAACACAAACATACAGTGTTATTATTTTAAAATAACAAAACAACTAGGAAATTAGAGAAAAAAATATATATATATATAAAAATTCCTTTTCCTGTTAAATGAATGAGAGGCTGCATGCTTCTCCGTCCATGGGATTTTCCAGGCAAGAGTACCTTCTCCAGGGGATCTTCCCCACCCAGATATCGAACCCAGGTCTCCTGCATTGTGGTCAGACGCTTTACCCTCTGAGCCAAGAGGCTGCATAGAAGTAATATTTGAAGTGAATATTCATCCCCTTCTTCTTCCACCCAGTCCTTTACTTCTCTTTCCATATTATGGATTTTTCCACTGCTGTAAGATCATTTAAGCCAAGTATGGGACACATTCAATTTCTTCATAGGAATTTACGAAAAATCCTACTCAGTATTTAGTGTTTACTTCTCATTTAATCTAAGACCTCAGACATAGCTTCTCTATAAAACTTATCTAAAGAATGAGAAATTACGAACATACCTGTGAAAATTAGCACCTTTCTTTAAAACATCCATGAGATCCTTTAAAATTCTATCTTTGTAAGAAATTTAAATAAGATTGGCACAAACTATAGTTTAAAGTGAAAGCAGTCATTAGAATAAATACATGCTTATGGCCAAATATTCTTTTTATTTGCCTGGCTTTCCACATGTAAACTGATGACTTCAAGTGGTATTTATAAATGGACCCCTATTTATAATATAAAAAATATATTTTATAAAATATAAAAAAAATATATTTTTCCCTATGCATTTTCCTGCTGACTCTTATCCTACAGCTACATGATACCTTGTTATCTCTTGGGCACATATAAGGAAACCTTGCCAATTGATACCTCTCCTGACTTGCCTTACTTAGTGAATGGTTCCATCATGTGTCTAGAATCATGGTTCAACTTAGTCCATTTGTTTCCATTAGGGTTCTTTTGCTTCAAGAAACAAAAGCTGACTAAAATCTGAAGAATTCTTTAATTATTATTTAATCACTGTCTTTTTAACACACTGGTGAGGGAGGAGTTCACCAGCCTAGAGCTCTAGGGATGCCTGTACACAACCTCCAACACTGGGCAGATGAGACTGACAGCAGTTCAGTTGATGAGTCACACACACCCACAGCCTGGGTTAGGAGGACACAGTACACACCAAGAGTCCACCTGGGGTTACACTTGAAAATACAGTGTACCCCAGACATTAGAGGAGGCTTTGGGGTTTCAGGAAGATAAAAGCTCTAAATCCAATAGAGAATGTGATGGGCTTCCCTGAAAAATTCCATGTGCTAACAGTGAACTGAAACTTGTTACAAGGGTAACAGCAGAAACTGTTCTTTGTATATTTGATAAAGAGACATCTTACCCACAGGAGCAGAGTTGGGAGGAGAAGTTCCCATTGGGCCATTCCAGTTTCACAGGTCAACCTGGCACTTAATATTCAGACAATTTTAGTTAGGCCTTACACACCTATTTTGTGTTCTTTTTTCTTCCAGTATTATTGAGATATAATTGACATAGAATTTGTATAAGTTGATGATGTATAGCCTTTTCATACTGTTCATGGGGTTCTCAAGATAAGAATATTGAAGTGGTTTGCCATTCCCTTCTCCAGTGGATCACATTCTGTCAGACCTCTCCACCATGACCCATCCGTCTTGGGTGGCCCCACGTGGCATGGCTTAGTTTCATTGAGTTAGACAAGGCTGTGGTCCATGGGATCAGATTGGCTAGTTTTCTGTGATTATGGTTTCAGTGTGTCTGCCCTCTGATGCCACTCGCAACACCTACCATCTTACTTGGGTTTCTCTTACCTTGGATGTGGGGTAGCTCTTCACGGATGCTCCAGCAAAGCGCAGCTGCTGCTCCTTACCTTGGAGGAGGTCGCCCCTCCTGACCTTGAACGTGGAGTAGCTCCTCTCGGCCCTCCCACGCCCGCGCAGCTGCCACTCCTTGGACTTGGGGTTGCTCCTCTCAGGTGCCGCCCCTGTCCTCGGGCATGGGGTAGCTCAGCTCATCCGCCACCCTTGACCTACTACCAACAAAGCTAGTGGAGGTGATGGAATCCAGTTGAGCTATTTCAAATCCTGCAAGATGATGCTGTGAAAGTTCTACGCTCAATATGCCAGCAAATTTGGAAAACTCAGCAGTTGCCACAGGACTGGAAAAGGTCAGTTTTCATTCCAATCCCAAAGAAACGCAATGCCAAAGAATGCTCAAACTACCGCACAATTGCACTCATCTCACACACTAGTAAAGTAATGCTCAAAATTTTCCAAGCCAGGCTTCAGAAATAAGTGAACCGTGAACTTTCAGATGTTCAAGTTGGTTTTAAAAAAGGCAGAGGAACCAGAGATCAAATCGCCAACATCTGCTGAATCATCAAAAAAGCAAGAGAGTTCCAGAAAAACATCTATTTCTGCTTTATTGTCTATGCCAAAGCCTTTGACTGTGTGGATCACAATAAGCTGTGGAAAATTCTGAAAGAGATGGGAATACCAGACCACCTGACCTGCCTCTTCAGAAACCTATATGCAGATCAGGAAGCAACAGTTAGAACTGGACATGGAACAACAGACTGGTTCCAAATAGGAAAAGGAGAACGTCAAGGCTGTATGTTGTCACCCTATTTATTTAACTTCTATGCAGAGTACATCATGAGACATGCTGTGCTGGAAGAAGCACAAGCTGGAATCAAGATTGCCAGGAGAAATATCAATAACCTCAGATATGTAGGTGACACCACCCGTATGGCAGAAAGTGAAGAGGAACTCAAAAGCCTCTTGATGAAAGTGAAAGAGGAGAGTGAAAAAGTTGTCTTAAAGCTCAACATTCAGAAAACTAAGATCATGGCATCTGGTCCCATCACTTCATGGGAAATAGATGGGGAAACAGTGGAAACAGTGTCAGACTTTATTTTTGGGGGCTCCAAAATCACTTCAGATGGTGACTGCAGCCATGAAATTAAAAGATGCTTACTCCTTGGAAGGAAAGTTATGACCAACCTAGATAGAATATTCAAAAGCTGAGACATTACTTTGCCAACAAAGGTCCGTCTAGTCAAGGCTATGGTTTTTCCAGTGGTCATGTATGGATGTGAGAGTTGGACAGTGAAGAAAGCTGAGCACCGAAGAATTGATGCTTTTGAACTGTGGTGTTGGAGAAGACTCTTGAGAGTCCCTTGGACTGCAAGGAGATCCAACCAGCCCATCTTATAGGATACCAGTCTTGGGCGTTCATTGGAAGGACTGATCCTAATGCTGAAACTCCAGTACTTTGGCCACCTCATGCGAAGAGTTGACTCATTGGAAAAGACCCTGATGCTGGGAGGGATTGGGGGCAGGAGAAGTAGGGGATGAAAGAGCATGAGATGGCTGGATGGCATCACTGACTCGATGCACATGAGTTTGGGTGAACTCCGGGAGTTGGTGATGGACAGGGAGGCCTGGCGTGCTGTGATTCATGGGGTCTCAAAGAGTCGGACACAAATGAGCAACTGAAGTGATTATATATAGGTTAATGATCTGACTTACGTACGTTATGAAGTGATAGTCACATAAGTTTAGTGAATATCCATCACCTCATATAGATACAAAATTAAAGAAATTCTGGGAAAAAGATTTTTTTGCCTAATGAGAGCCCTAAGGATCTACTCTCGTAAAAATATTCATATGTAACATAGGGCAGTATTAGTTATATTTATCATGTTGTCTTAATAGATTACATCCTTGGGACTTATGTATCTTATAATAGGAAGTTTGCATATTTTGACTTCCTTCAGCCAATTCCTACTCACACCTCCTTTCTGATAACTACAAATCTAATCTCTTTTTCCCATGAGATTGTTTGTTCATTTATTTTTGAAGTATACTTGATCTTCACACTGTAGTAATTCCTGATACAGAACATAGTGATTTAATATTTCTGTATCTTGCAAAACAATCACCACAATAAGTCTCATTATGATACATCACCATGTAAACCTGTTTTATAGTTTAACTATATTTCCATTGATGTACATTTCATACCTGTAACTCATTTATTCTGCAATGGAAGTTTGTACCTCTTAATATTTATCTACTTCTTTTCCTTCTGTACCAGCCTCTCCTCTGTTTGTTCTCTTTATGATTCTGTTTCTGATTTATGTTTATTCATTTATTTTGCTGATTTATATTTCACGTATAAGTTAAAATCACACTATTTGTCTCTCTGACTTTTTTCACTTAATAGAATACCCTTTAGATTCATCCATGTTTTTGTGAATGGCAAGCTTTCATTCTTTTTCATGGCTAAGTATATTATCTTTACCCATTCATTTATTGATGGGCACTTAGGTTGCTTCCATATCTTGACAATTGTAAATAAGGCTGCAATGAACATAGGGGTGCGTATATCCTTTCTCCTCAGTGCTTTGGCTTTCTTCTGATATAGCCAGGAGAGGAATTTCCTATGTTTATATGCAGTTCCCTTTTTAATTGTTTGAATAATCTCCCTACTATTTTACATATTGGCTTCATCAATTTACATACCCCCCAATCCTCCAGCACAGAGGTTCCCTTTCTTCTATCCTTACCAACACTTGCTATTCGTTGCCTTTTTGATAATAGTTTTTCTGACAGGTGTGAGGTGATATTTCATTGTGGTTTTGATTTGCATCTTCCTGGTAATTATTGATGTTGAAAATCTTTTCATTTGACTGATGACCATCCTTGTCAGAAAAATGTCTATTCAGATTTTATACCCATTTTTTAAATCAGGTTTTTTGTTTCACTAGTGTGGAGTTGAAAGAGTTGTTTGTATATTTTGGGCATTAATTTCATATAAGTCACATCACTTAAAAATATTTTCTCCCAATCAGTTACTAGTCCTTTTATAAACAGTTTAGTTCTCTCTGCAAAGACCTTATCGTTTGATGTAATCCGGTTTGCTTATTTTTGCTCTTGTTTCACCTGTGCAAGGAGACATAGCAACAAAATAAAAATATTGTGAGAACCAGGTTCAACATACGTATTGCCAGTTTTCTTCTAGAAGTTTAATGGCTTCATTCTGCATTTAGTTTTGTTCATAGTATGATAGAGCAGTCCAGTCTGACTCTTTTGTATGTAGCTCTCCAGTTTTCCCACTGCCATTGGCTGAAGAGTCTGTCTTTTCCCCACTGTATATTCTTGCCTTCTTTGTCATAGATTAATTTTCTATATAAGTGTGAGTTCATTTCTATAATTACTATTTTGTCCCATTAATCTACGTGTTTGATTTTCATGCCCAGCACTGTTTTCTCTATTTTTGCATTATAGTTTGAAATCATGGAGTGTAGTACTTCCAACTTCGATTTACTTCTCAAAATTGTATTGTTTTGTCTTTTGTGTTTCCATACAATTTTGGAATTCTTTGAAAAATGTCCTGATATTTTGATAGGAATTTCATTGAATCTGTACATTGCCTTGGGTAGTATGGTCATTTAAACGATATTCTTCCAACTTAGGAACAGTTTATTTTTCTACGTTTGTGTCGTATAGAATTCCTTTCATTAGCAGTCTAGAGTTCTTGGAATACAAGTCCTTAACCTCTTTGGTTTGATTATCCCTAGGTGTTTTTTTGTTTGTTTTAGGCTGATGGTACAAGGGATTGTTTCCTTAATTTTTCTTTCTTTTTTTTAATTTATAACTTATAACACTCATTTAATAATGGAAAAACTTGAATGAAATTCTGGGTGATTATGTCATTCAGTCGGAGAAGGCAATGGCACCCCACTCCAGTACTCTTGCTTGGAAAATCCCATGGATTGAGGAGCCTAGTGGGCTGCAGTCCATGGGGTCACGAAGAGTCGGACCGACTGAGTGACTTCACTTTCACTTTTCATTTTCATGCATTGGAGAAGGAAATGGCAACCAACTCCAGTGTTCTTGCCTGGAGAATCCCAGGGACAGGGGAGCCTGTTGGGCTGCCATCTGTGGGGTCGCACAGAGTCGGACACGACTGAAGCGACTTAGCAGCAGCAGCATGTCATTCAGTAAATTTTGGAATTTTCTTTATTCAGTGTATGGGACATCATTTACAACAGTAATGGAAAACTTTTTCTATTATTTAATTTTCATTTTATATAAAAATGAATTTATTTTATATAAATTTCATTTTTCTTTTTCTTTAATACTTTATATTAAAGTATAGTTGATTTACTTTGTGAGATTAGTTTCAGATATATAGTTAAGTTTTCAGTTACACAAATACATGCATTCATTCTTCTTAGATTCTTTTCCCATATAGTTTACTGAAGAAAATTGAGTAGAGTTGCTTGTACTGTACAGTAGATCCTTGTTGATTATATATTTCATATAGAGTAGTGTTTATACCAATCTCCTAATTTATCCCTCTCCTTCCTCCAAGCTTCCCCTTTGGTTACTGTAGATTGGTTTTAAGTCTGAGTCTGTTTCTGTTTTGTAAATAAGTTTATTTGTATCTTTTCTTTTAAGATTCACACATAAGTGATGTCATGTGATATTTATCTTTCTCTGTCTTACTGACTTCATTTAGTATGATCATCGTTAAGTCTATCCATGTTGATACAAATAACATTATTTCATTTTTTCATATGCTGAGTAGTTGTCCTTTGAATATATGTAACATATCTTTATCCATCCCTCTGTCAATGGACTTTTAGGTTGCTTCTAGGTCTTAACTATTGTTGATGGTATTGCAGCAAACACTGGAGTGTATGTATCTTTTCAAATTATGTTTTTCTTCTAATATATGGCCAGGAGTGAGATTACTGTATCATGTGGCAGCTCTATTTCTTAAGGAACCTCCACACTGTTCTGCATACTGACTATTCCACTTCACATTCCCATCAACAGTGTAGGAGGGTTCCTTTTCTCCACGCGCTTTCCAGCATTTATTGTTTGTAGGCATTTTCATGATAGCCCATTCTGACCAGTGTAATGTAATACCACATTGTAGTTTGGACTTGCATTTCTCTAATAATTAGAAAAAGTTGGCTTAAAGCTCAACATTCAGAAAACTAAGATCATGGAATCTGGTCCCATCACTTCATGGGAAATAGATGGGGAAACAGTGGAAACAGTGTCAGACTTTATTTTGGGGGGCTCCAAAATCACTGCAGATGGTGACTGCAGCCATGAAATTAAAAGACGCTTACTCCTTGGAAGGAAAGTTATGACCAACCTAGATAGCATATTCAAAAGCAGAGACATTACTGCCAACAAAGGTCCATCTAGCCAAGGCTATGGTTTTTCCAGTAGTCATGTATGGATGTGAGAGTTGGACAGTGAAGAAAGCTGAGCACCGAAGAATTGATGCTTTTGAACTGTGGTGTTGGAGAAGACTCTTGAGAGTCCCTTGGACTGCAAGGAGATCCAACCAGTCCATTCTGAAGGAGATCAGCCCTGGGATTTCTTTGGAAGGACTGATGCTAAAGCTGAAACTCCAGTACTTTGGCCACCTCATGTGAAGAGTTGACTCATTGGAAAAGACTCTGATGCTAGGAGGGATTGGGGAAGGAGGAGAAGGGGATGACAGAGGATGAGATGGCTGGATGGCATCACTGACTCGATGGATGTGAGTCTGAGTGAATTCCAGGAGTTGGTGATGGTCAGGGAGGCCTGGTGTGCTGCAGTTCGTGGGGTCACAAAGAGTCAGACATTACTGAGCAACTGAACTGAACTGAACTGAATAATTAACAAAGTTGGTCATCTTTTCATATGCCTCTTGACCATCTATATATTGCTTTCTGAGTAGATTTTTAACAAATGTCTTTAGAAGCTTTTAATATCTCCTTTGTTTTTCTGAAGTTTAATGAAAATATGTCTAAATGTGAGCCTTTTAAAATTGCAGTGATGATCATTTGATGAACTTTCATTTAAAAAGTTGCGCCTCATGTCAAGTCTATTGGAGAAGGAAATGGCAACTCAGTCCAGTATTTTTGCCTGGAGAATCCCAGGGATGGGGGAGCCTGGTAGGCTGCCGTCTATGGGGTCGCACAGAGTCGGACACGACTGAAGTGACTTAGCAGCAGCAGCATGTCAAGTCTGTTTTTCTCCTAGCCACATCATGTTTCTGTATTTTGTGTGAACCTCCAAATAATAGAATAAGAGGTAAATTCTATGGTACAAATGTGCAACCTAGACACTTGTATTTTCCACTCCCCCTCCTCCAATTTTTGCATAAAATGACATGCAAAATAAGAATAGATTAGACTTTGCAAAGATAACAAATAAGGCAAGAAACTTAGTCACCAGTCCAGGTTCGATGCAGGATACAGGAAGCTTGGGGCTGGTGCACTGGGATAACCCAGAGGGATGGTATGAGGTGGGAGCGGGGTTCAGGATGGGGAACACGTGTACACCTGTGGTGGATGCATGTCGATGTATGGCAAAACCAATACAATATTGTAAAGTAAAAAAAAAAAAAAAAAACTTAGTCACTTTAACAACAGTAGAGACTGGGTTCTCTTTTCTTCATTTCTTCACTCTGGGGGTAGGCTGATAAAGCCACCAACATCTCAGTGTTGCTGGCCTGTAATTGATAGAAAGAGAGCTCTGGAAGGGTAATACTTAAATGATTTAGCCCACAAAAGACAGATGCCATTTCTCTTGATTGTTCATTCATTGTAACTAATCACATGGTCCTGTACAAGCAACAGGACCATTTTAATTCCTTGTGATTTGTGTGTTCAAGTTCAGAGAAAGGTGAATTGTCATCAAAGGACAGTTATTCTGTACTAACACTTCAGCCCTATTTGTCATTTCTGTGCTTTAAGCATACATCCTCACTCTGAGACGACAGCTTCTACAGTTTCTCTGTGAAGACTTGCTCCTTCTTTCTACCTTCTAGCCTAGGCTTGGTAGCGGCTTCTCCTTCTCTTCATAAAAAGTTGATCTTTCACATTGATCAGTCAGCTGTTCTCCTTGGGGTTCTACTGTTTTCTTCCTCATAATTCATTCCATCTATTGCAAAGGAATCTGACAGAGAAGGGGTACAAACTCTATGAATGAACTGACATCTTAAACTAGATTCAGAAGTTTTTTTTCCCCCGTTTAGCTTCGTGTTTTATTCTTTCTCTGAGACACATACACACATATATGGAAAAATATGAGTGCTTTGAGATAACCTCTTTTTATACACCAAAAGTATATTATAGATGTGTTCTTACTAGATTTATTGGACAAATATCAGACTTTTAATCTTCCTGTCAGAGTGGGATTACAAAGATAACTAGCCCTTATTTTGTGGATGCTCAGGATTTATCACAGTGTCAGGGTGCGAAGATACATAAATAACAATACACTTTTTTTTTTTTAACAAAACAACTAGGGAATTACAGAAGACAAATAAATTTGTTTCACCTGTTAAATGCAAGAAAATTGTACAGAGGAGAAGTATTTGAAATGAATGTTCCTCCTTTTCTTTACTTACCCAGGCATTTACTTCTCTTTCCATATTCTAGGTTTTTTGTTTTTTGGTTTTTTTAAGCTGTCTCATAAATTTATTTAAGCTAAGTATGGAACACATTCAGTTCCTTTATCAGAATTTGAGAATATTCCTACTAAATATTTACAGTGTGTTTCAACTATGATCTAAGACCTCAGACATAGATTTGTTGTCAAACTTAATTAAAATGCAAGAAATTATTTGCAAATTAACACCTTTCTTTGAAACATTTGTTACATGCTTTCAAAATCTAACATTTTAACAAATTTTTATGTATAAGATTTCCACAAAAGAAAGTCAGTCAAATGATTCATTAGAATAAATATGTGTTTTATTGCCAGATTTTCTTTTTATTTGCCTGAACTTCCACGTCAAAACTAGTGACTTCAAATGCTATTTATATACTGACACTCCACATATGTCTACTTTCCTATGAATTTTCCTGCTGAAATGTAGACTCATATCCTACAGCTAACATACGCTTGGTTCATTATGCTTCAGTTAGGTGCATTTGTTTTGGTTAGGGTTCATTAGATTCATAAAACAAAAATTTAAAGGATTTATAATTGTGGTTATTGTAATTGTTGCTTTTTACCACACTGATGAGATGAATTCCCGTGCTAGAGGTTTAGGGGTGTCTGAACACAATATCCAATACCTGGCTGATGAGACTGATAGTAGTTGGGTAATCACATACACCCACCGCCTGGGGTGGGAGGACTCGGTATTCACCAAAAGTGCTCCTGAGGGCTGCGCTTGAGAACAGCACGAACCACCAGGCGCTTGGGAAGGCTTTGCAGTATCAAGAGAGTAAAATGTCCTCTGGGTTCATTGAGTGATTATGATTGGCTTCCTTGAATAATTCCATGTATTAACACGAAACTGAAACTTGTGACAAAGTTATAAGCATAAACTGTCCCTGGCATAGTTGATAAAGAAATATCTTGTTCACAGGAACAGAGTGGGAAAGGGAACTTGCAATTGGGCCATCCCAGTTTCAGATGTCAATGGAGTACTTAATATTCAGATAATTATAATTAGGCCCTACACAAATATTAAGAGTTGTGCTCTTTTTCTTCCAGGTGTATTGAGATATAATTGACACATAGCTTGTATAAGTTTAAGGTATACAGCTTTGTAAGGATTTGACTTACATACATCAAGAAGTGATTATCACAGTAAGTTTAGTGAATATCATCTCATAGATACAGGTAAAGAAAAATAAAGTTTCTTTGGTTGAGGAAGGCCTTAGGATTCACTCTTAATAACATTCATATATAACACAGGGCAGTGTTAGTTATTTTTATCATGTTGTAGGACTTATGTGTCTTATTACTGGAGATTTGTACATTTTGACTGCCTTCATCCAATTTCTTCCAAAGCCCCCCTTTCTGGTAAACACAAATCTGATCACTTGTTCTAGGAAATTGTTCATTCATTTTTGGAGCATAGTTGGCCTACAACACTGTGTTAGTTCCAAATACAGAATATATGATTTGATATTTTTATGCATTTCAGAATGATCACTGCAGTAAGTCTAGTTATCGTGTGTGTGCTGCTTTGTTCAGTCATGTCCAGCTCTTTGCAACCCCATGGACTGTGGCCCATCAGGCTTTTTTCTCCATGGCATTTCCTAGGGAAGAATACCAGAGTGGGTTGCCATTTCCTACACCAGTGGAGCTTCACGACCCAAGGATCAAACCTGTGTTTCTAGTGTCTCCTGCGTTGGCAGACAGATTCTTTACCACTGTACTGCCTGGGGAAACCTTAGTTATGATATATTATCATACAAACATTTATATAGTTCTAGAATATATTTCCATCACTTATTTATTTTGACTCATTTATTTTGCAACTGGAAATGTGTACATCTAAAACTTCTTTACCTACTTCTTTCCTCCCCTCAACAGCATTTCCTCTAGCAGTCACCTGTTTTTTTCTCTGTAACTATGACTCTGTTTCTGTTTTATACACTCGTTTGGTTTCTTTATGTAGATTTCACATCTAAGTGAAATCATGCATGATTTTTCTTTCTTTGTCTTATTTATTTCACATAGCATAATACCATATAGGTCCATTCACATTGTCATGAATTGCAAGATCTAGCTCTTTTTTCATGGCTAAGTAATATTCCATTGTATATATAGAGCATATCAGTTTTACCCTTTCATTTATTGTTGAGCACTTAGGTTGCTTCCATATCTTGATGATTGTAAATAAGGCTGCAGTGAACATAGGGGTGCATATATGTTTTCTACTTAGTGTTTTGGCTTTCTTCTGATATATACCTAGGAACAGCATTGCATATGGTTATATGGTAGTTCAATTTGTGATTGAGGAATCTCCATACTATTTTCCATATTGACTACACCAATTTACATACCCTCAAATGTTCCAGCAGAGAAGGCAATAGCAACCCACTCCAGTACTCTTGCCTGGAAAATCCCATGGATGGAGGAGCCTGGTGGGCTGCAATCCATGAGGTTGTGAAGAGTCGGACATGACCAGCAACTTCACTTTCACTTTTCACTTTCATGCATTGGAGAAGGAAATGGCAACCCACTCCAGTGTTCTTGCCTGGAGAATCCCAGGGACAGTGGAGCCTAGTGGGCTACTGTCTATGGGGTCACAGAGTCAGACACGACTCGACTTAGCAGCAGCAGCAGCAAATGTTCCAGAGTGAATGTACCTTTTCTTTATATCTTTGCCAACACTTGTTATTTGCTGTATTTGGTAATAGTTATTCTGACAGGTATGAGGTGATATCTCCCTGTGGTTTTGATTTATATTTCCCTGATGACTTGGAATGTTGAAAATCTTTTCATTTGTATGATGACCATTGTATACCTTTCAGGGAAAATATCTATTCAGATCCTCTGCAAATTTTTTAACCAGGTTTTGTTGATGTTGAATTGTATGAGTTTTTTTATCTTTTGGATATTAACCCCTTTTAAGTCACGGACTTTGCAAATATCTTCTCCCATTCTACAGCGGGTCCTTTTGTTTTGTTGATAACTTATTTCCCTGTGTAAAACCTTCATAGTTTGATGTAATCCTATTTATTTTTAGTTTTGTTTCACCTGTGCAAGGAGCTACATCAAAAAAGAATATTGTGAAGACCAGCGGGAAGAAGTGTAGTGCCATTTTTTTCTAGAAGTTTCATGGCTTCATTTTGAATTAATTATTGTGCCTGGTGTGGTAGAGCAGTCCAGTTTCACTCATTTGTGTGCAGTTGTCTGGTTTTCCCACTACCATTTGTTGAAGATTCTATCTTTTCCCAACAGTGTATTCTTATCCTCTTTGTCATAGATTAATTTTCATTTACCTGTGGGTTCATTTGTGGGAATTCTGTTTTGTTGCATTGTTCTGTGTGTCTTTTTTTTTGTACTTTTGTATTATAGTGTGAAGTCAGGGAGTTTGCTACATCTAGCATTGACTAATCATCTCATGGTCGTTTGTGCTATGCAGGGACTTTTGTCTTTCCAGATAATTTTGGAATTTTTTGGTTCCAGCTCTTTGAAAAATGCCATTTATATTTTGATAGGAATTTCATTAAATCTGTAGATTGCTTTGGTTTTTATGGTCATTTAAACAATATTCTCTAACTTATGAACAGACTATCTTTTTTCCCTGTTTGTGTCATACGCAGTTTTTTTTTTTTTTTGTCATGTCTTAGAGCTTTTGGCGTACAAGTCTTTTAGCCCTTTAGTTAGATTCATTCCCAGAAATTACAAGTTTTTATGATGCGATGGTAGGTAGGAATTCTTAATTATTTTCTTTATTTCTAATTTACAGTCCACATTTTACAGTAGTGCGTTAGAAATCAGTTCTGGCTGATTATGTCTTTTACTAAATTTTAGAATTTTATTTGTTTACTATATGGTATATCATTTAAAAGACTAATTTAAAAATCACAAAAATATGATAAATCAAGGACTGTAAATTAGGATAGAATAATATTTGTTCAGATTAAGAGCACATACATGTTAGAATTTCAGTCAAGATCAGATCTATTGAGTGGGGAAGCATTGTTCTCCATGACCCTTTTAATTATAATTTTGAATTTGTTACATAACTAGTACTACTGTGGAAGTACTATTTAAACATTTGATAATGGTAACAAAACTGAAATATGTATTTTAGTTGCTATAAATATGAACATTCTAGATTTCATTTTTCAACACTCTCTTTAAAATTTGACCTTTACATGTTTGTATTCCATATCATAGTCATAGTAAAGTATTATTTGAACTTTCTTTTAAATTTAATTTTTATTATATATTGCAGTATAGCTGATATACATTGTTTTAGTTTCAGATATACAGATAAATGATTCAGTTGTACATATACACATATCTATATACCCATTCTACAGAATATTTAGTAGAATTATCTGTGCTATACAATAGATTCTTATTGATAATCTATTTCACATATAATAGTGTATGTATGTTAATACCAATTTCCTAATATATTCTTCCCTTTATCCCCTTGTTTACCCTTCGGTAAACATAAGATTGTTTTTTGAAGACACTGAGTCTGTTTTGTAAATAAGTTCATTTGTATCTGTTTTTCAAGATTCCACATATAAGTGCTTTCATATGATACTGTCTTTCTCTGTCTGACTTACTTCACTTATTATGATAATCTCTAGGTCCATCCAAAGAGCTGCATATGGAAAATTCATTCATTTTTCGTAACTGCATAGAATTCCATTGTGTTCTACATATTGTGTTCTATGCATTCCATATACCACAGTTTCTTTATCCATTCATATGTCAACGGACTATGTCTTGACTCTTGTTAGCTGTGCTGCAATGAATATTAGGGGCATGTATCTTTTCAAATTATGGTTTCTCTGGATATATGCTCATGAATGGGGTTGTTAGATAATAACTTAGTTCTAATTTTAGTTTTTTGAAGAACCTTCATATTGTTCTCCATAATGGCTGTACCAGTTTACATTCCCACCAACAGTGTGGGAGGGTTCCCTTTTCTCCAAACCCTCTCCAGCATTTATTGTTTGTATACTTTTGGGTGATAATATCTTGACAGGTATGAAGTATATCTCATTGTAGTTTTGATTTGCATGTCTCAAATAATTACTGATGTTGGCCATTTTTTCACGTGCCTATTGGCACATCCATATTTCTCTCATTGCTTTTTGAGTGATTTTTTAAAATCTGTCTTTAGAAGCCATTAATATCTTCTCTTGTAGAAGGAAATGGCAACCCACTCCAGTGTTCTTGCCTGGAGAATCCCAGGGACGGGAGAGCCTGGTGGGCTGCCGTCTATGGGGTCACACAGAGTCGGACACGACTGAAGCGACGCAGCAGCAGCAGCAGCAGCAGAGAACTGTTTACCTGCTGGATTCCCAGACTCCAGCTGAGGGGCAACCTTGCAAAGCAACCCTTTCTCTTTTATTTTTCTGAAGTACAATGAAAATATGTCTAAGTGTAAGCCATTTAAAGTGATGCACTCTTTCATTCAAAACTTTGTATTTTCTCTCAGATCTGTTTCTCTCCTCTCCTTTGTGTGAATTTCCTAATTCTAGATCAATAAGGGATAAATGCTGGAGTACCAATAGCCACAGAAAAGGCTTGGATTTTCTACTCCCCCTACACCAACTTAGAGATAAGTTCAATTCATTTCAGTCGCTCAGTGGTGTCCGACTCTTTGCGACACCATGAATCACAGCACACCAGGCCTCCCTGTCCATCACCAACTCCCGGAGTTCACCCAGACTCATGTCCATTGAGTCAGTGATGCCATCCAGCCATCTCATCCTCTGTCGTCCCCTTCTCCTCCTGCCCCTAATCCCTCCCAGCATCAGAGTCTTTTCCAATGAGTCAACTCTTCACATGAGGTGGCCAAAGGACTGGAGTTTCAGCTTTAGCATCATTCCTTCCAAAGAAATCCCAGGGCTGATCTCCTTCAGAATGGACTGGTTGGATCTCCTTGCAGTCCAAGGGACTCTCAAGAGTCTTCTCCAACACCACAGTTCAAAAGCATCAATTCTTCGGCGCTCAGCCTTCTTCACAGTCCAACTCTCACATCCATACATGACCACTGGAAAAACCATAGCCTTGACTCGACGAAACTTTGTTGGCAAAGTAATGTCTCTGCTTTTGAATATGCTGTCTAGGTTGGTCATAACTTTCCTTCCAAGGAGTAAGCGTCTTTTAATTTCATGGCTGCAGTCACCATCTGCAGTGATTTTGGAGCCCCCAAAAATAAAGTCTGACACTGTTTCCACTGTTTCCCCATCTATTTCTCATGAAGTGATGGGATCGGTAGCCATGATCTTCGTTTTCTGAATGTTGAGCTTTAAGCCAACTTTTTCACTCTCCTCTTTCACTTTCATCAAAAGGCTTTTGGTTCCTCTTCACTTTCTGCCATAAGGGTGGTGTCATCTGCATATCTGACGTTATTGATATACCTTCTGGCAATCTTGATTCCAGCTTGTGCTTCTTCCAGTCCAGCATTTCTCATGATGTACTCTGCATATAAGTTTAAAAAACAGGGTGACAATATACAACCTTGACGTACTCCTTTTCCTATTTGAAACCAGTCTGTTGTTCCATGTCCAGTTCTAACTGTTGCTTCCTGACCTGCATACAAATTTCTCAAGAGGCAGATCAGGTGGTCTGGTATTCCCATCTCTTTCATAATTTCTCACAGTTTATTGTGATCCACACAGTCAAAGGCTTTGGCATAGTCAATAAAGCAGAAATAGATGTTTTTCTGGAACTCTCTTGCTTTTTCTATGATCCAGCAGATGTTGGCGATTTGATTGCCAGCAGATGTTGGCAAATTTCTCGTTCCTCTGCCTTTTCTAAAACCAGCTTGAACATCAGGAAGTTCACGGTTCACATATTGCTGAAGCCTGGCTTGGAGAATTGTGAGCATTACTTTACTACTGTGTGATATGAGTGCAATTGTGTGGTAGTTTGAGCATTCTTTAGCATTGCCTTTCTTTGGGATTGGAATGAAAACTGACCTTTTCCAGTCCTGTGGCCACTGCTGAGTTTTCCAAATTGCTGGCATTTTGAGTGCAGCACTTTCACAGCATCATCTTTCAGGATTTGGAATAGCTCAACTGGAATTCCATCACCTCCACTAGCTTTGTTCATTGTGATGCTTTCTAAGGCCCACTTGACTTCACATTCCAGGATGTCTGGCTTGAGATGAGTGATCACACCATCATTATTATCTGGGTCGTGAAGATCTTTTTTATACAGTTCTTCTGTGTATTCTTGCCATCTCTGCTTAATATCTTCTGCTTCTGTTAGGTCCATACCATTTCTGTCCTTTATCGAGCCCATCTTTGCATGAAATGTTCACTTGGTATCTCTAATTTTCTTGAAGAGGTCTCTAGTCTTTCCCATTCTGTTGTTTTCCTCTATTTCTTTGCATTGATCACGGAAGAAAGCTTTCTTATCTCTTCTTGCTATTCTTCGGAACTCTGCATTCAGATGCTTATATCTTTCCTTTTCTCTTTTGCTTTTTGCTTCTCTTCTTTTCACAGCTATTTGTAAGGCCTCCCCAGACAGCCATTTTGCTTTTTTGCATTTCTTTTCCATGGGGATGGTCTTGATCCCTGTCTCCTATACAATGTCACGAACCTCATTCCATAGTTCATCAGGCACTCTATCTATCAGATCTAGTCCCTTAAATCTGTTTCTCACTTCCACTGTATAATCATAAGGGATTTGATTTAGGTCATACCTGAATGGTCTAGTGGTTTTCCCTACTTTCTTCAATTTAAGTCTGAATTTGGCAATAAGGAGTTCATGATCTGAGCCACAGTCGGCTCTGGTCTTGTTGTTGCTGACTGTATAGACCTTCTCCATCTTTGGCTGCAAAGAATATAATCAATTATATTTAGATAGAGATAAGACCAAAGCCAAAATAAGAAAAGATTAGATTTTGCTAAGATAACAAGAAAGCCAGTAAACTCAGTGACTTTAAGAACAGCAGAGATCCTTGTCCATATCTCTTTGCTCTGGGTGTAGGCTGATAAAGCTGCCAGTGTTGCTGGCCTGTTTTTGATGGAAAGAGAGCTCTCAAAGGGTAATAATTCAATGTTCTAGCCTGCCAAAGACATGTCATTCTCTGGTTGTTTGTACATCATGGCCAATCACACTGACCTCTGCAAACATCTGGGCCAGTGCTTGGGAGTGAACATGGATTGCTAGTGATTTGTGTGTTCAACACTGAAGAAAGGTGAATGACCTTCTGAGGACAGTTATTCCATACTGACACTTACAGTGAATTTCAGCTCTGTTTTCCATTTCCATGCTTAAACATACCGCCTCACTCTCAGATGAGAGTTTTAGAGAGACTCTCTGTGAAAACTTGCTCCTCCCTTCCTTCCTTCTAGCCTATGCTTGGTTGCATCTTCTATCCTACTTCAACAAAAGTGTTGATATTTCTCTTTGGTCAGCAATTCTCCACCCTGCCTCCTATTCTCCTGGGTGTTATACTTTTTTCTTCCTTGTAATTCATCCCATGTTTCCCAGAGGAATCTCACTGAGATGGGGAACAAACTCTATGTGTTATCTGGCGTCTCAATCTGAAGCTAAATAGTGTTTTCCCTTAATAGTTTATAGTTTGGCCTTGAAAGACTAAAGTCTTTCATTGGGACACACCTAAATATATGAGGAAAAATAGATCAAGTGCTTTCCAATCATCTCTTTTTACATATCAAAACTATATTATAGATCTCTTCTTACTAGATTTATGGGACAAATATCAAACTTTTCATCTTTGATGTCATAGTGAGATTTCAAAGATAACTGGCCCTTGTTTGGAAGATCTCAGGATTTATTAGAGAATGATGATAAATAAATACAACTATACAGTGTGTTTTTTTTTTAAGATAACAAGTAGAAAAATTACTTAATAGGAATAAATTCCTTTTCCTGTTAATGCTAGAAAGTCTATATAGGAGAAGTCATATTTGAGATGAATGTTCCTCCTCTTCTTTTCCCACCCAGTCCTTTGCTTCTCTCTTTTTTTTTTTTTTTTTTGCTGCTGCTGCCATAAGTTCATTTAAGCCAAGTGTGGGACATGTTCAGTTCCTTCATAGGAATTTATGAAAAATCCTTCTCAATATTTAGTGTTTAATTCTTATATGATCTAAGACCTCAGACATAGCTTCTCTATAAAATTTACCTAAAAAGCTAGAAATTATGGACATACCCATGGAAATTAACACCTTTCTTTAAAACATCAGTATGATTCTTTAAAATTCTACCTTTATAAGAAATTTTAGTAAATTGGCATGAATAGTAGTTTAGAGTCAAAGGATTCATTGCAATAAATATATGTTTATTGCAATTTTTTAAAAATTTGCCTAGCCTTCCACATAAACTGATGACTTCAAGTGGTATTTATAAATGGAACCCTCACATTTGTGTTTTTTCCTATGCATTTTCCTGCTGAGATGTAGACTCCTTTCCTACAGCTACATGATACCTCGTTATTTCATGGCACATATAACCAAATCTTGCCAGTTGAACTCATGGTTTCTCCTCCAGTCCAGTCCCTCTCCCGAATTCCCTTACTTAGTGAATGCTTCCGTCATGTGTCTGGAATCACGGTTCAACTTAGTCCATTTGTTTCCATTAGTGTTCTTTTGCTTCAAGAAACAAAGGCTGACTAAAATCCGAAGAATTGTTTGTCTTATCTACTTGATTGTTTAATTGCTGCCTTTTTAACACACTGATGAGAGGAAAGCACCAGCCTATAGTTATAGGGATGTCTGTACACAACCTCCAACACTGGGAAGATGAGACCAACATTTGACTAGACACATATACACATAGTCTGTGGTAGGAGGACATGGTGCACACTAAGAGTCCACCCGGGAGTTGTGCTTGAGAACAGAATGAACCACCAGAGACTAGGAGAGGCTTTCGAGTATCAGAAACATAAAACTGTTCTGAGTCCAATGGAGAATGTTATTGACTTCCTTGAATAATTCCAAGTGCTAACAGTGAACTGAAATTTGTTACAAGGGTATAAGCAGAAACTGTTCCTTATATATTTGATAAAGAGACATCTTACCCACAGGAGCAGAGTAGGGAGGAGAAGTTCCTGTTGGGCCATTTTAGGTTCAGAGGTCAACCCGGCACTTAATATTCAGACAACTTTAGTTAGGCCTTAGACACCTGTTATGCGTTCTTTTTCCCTTCTGGTTCATTGAGATGTAATTGACATAGAGCTTGTATAAGTAGAAGATGTATAACTTAATGATTTGACTTACATATATCATGAAGTAATTATCACAGTAAGTTTACTGAATATTCATCATCCCAAAGTACAATTAAAGAAATAGAAAAAAACTTTCATCTGGTAAGAATCTTAGGATTTTCTCTCAGTATCATTCATATTCAACACTGAACAGTGTTAGTTATTTTTATCATGTTGTACATTATATTCCTAGAACTTATTTACTTTATAATTGGAAGTTTGTATATTTCAACTGACTTTATCCAATTCCCATCTACTGTCACCCTTTCTGGTAATCACAAATCTGAACTCTTTTTAAGACGATTTGTTTGTTTTAAGTATAGTTGAATACCAGACCACCTGATCTGCCTCTTGAGAAATTTGTATGCAGGTCAGGAAGCAACAGTTAGAACTGGACGTGGAACAACAGACTGGTTCCAAATAGGAAAAGGAGTATGTCAAGGCTGTATATTGTTACCCTGTTTATTTAACTTATATGCAGAGTACATCATGAGAAACCCTGGACTGGAATAAGCACAAGCTGGAATCAAGATTGCCGGGAGAAATATCAATCACCTCAGATATGCAGATGACACCACCCTTATGGCAGAAAGCGAAGAGGAACTCAAAAGCCTCTTGATGAAAGTGAAAGTGGAGAGTGAAAAAGTTGGCTTGAAGCTCAACATTCAGAAAACGAAGATCATGGCTACCGGTCCCATCACTTCATGGGAAATAGATGGGGAAACAGTGGAAACAGTGTCAGACTTTATGTTTTTGGGCTCCAAAATCACTGCAGATGGTGACTGCAGCCATGAAATTAAAAGACGCTTACTCCTTGGAAGCAAAGTTATGACCAACCTAGATAGCATATTCAAAAGCAGAGACATTACTTTGCCAACAAAGGTCTGTCTAGTCAAGGCTATGGTTTTTCCTGTGGTCATGTATGGATGTGAGAGTTGGACTGTGAAGAAGGCTGAGCGCCAAAGAATTGATGCTTTTGAACTGTGGTGTTGGAGAAGACTCTTGAGAGTCCCTTGGACTGCAAGGAGATCCAACCAGTCCATTCTGAAGGAGATCAGCCCTGGGATTTCTTTCGAAGGAATGATGCTAAGGCTGAAACTCCAGTCCTTTGGCCACCTCATGTGAAGAGTTGACTCATTGGAAAAGACTCTGATGCTGGGAGGGATTGGGGGCAAGAGGAGAAGGGGACGACAGAGGATGAGATGGCTGGATGGCATCACTGACTCAATGGACGTGAGTCTGAGTGAACTCCAGAGTTGGTGATGGACAGTGAGGCCTGGCGTGCTGCTATTCATGGGGTCGCAAAGAGTTGGACACGACTGAGCGACTGATCTGATCTGATCTGAACTGATCTGACCTACTATACTTATTTTTTAAGTATAGTTGACCTCCAATACTGCGTTAGTTACTGACACACAACAGAGTGATTTGATAGTCTTGTACATTTAAAAATGATCCTCACACTAAGTGTAGTTATGATGTCACCATACAAACCTATTAAACAGTTCTGAACTATACTCCCATTACTGTACATATTATACCTGTAATTCATTTATTTTGCAACTGGTAGTTTGTACATCTTAAATTTCTTTACCTATTTATTTCTTTACCCACCACTGTACCTTCAGGTAATCACCCGTTTCTTTCTGTAACTATAACTCTGTTTCTGTATTATGCTTACTCATTTGTTTATGTAGATTTCACATATAAGTGAAATTATGCACTATTTTTCTTTCTTTGATTTATTTCACCTAGCATAATACCCTTTAGATCCATCCATGTTGTCATGAATGACAAGATCTGGTTCTTTTCCATGACTAAGTAATATGCTCATGTACATAGAAACCACATCTTCTTTAGCCACTCATGTGTTGATGGGCACTTAGATTATTCCATACCTTGACAATTGTACATAATACTGTAATAAATAGTTGTGGTTGTTCTTGTTGTTCAGTCGCTAAGTCATGTCCAACTCTTTGTGACCCCATTGACTATAGCACAACAGGCTTCTCTGTCCTCCACTTTCTCCCAGAGTTTGCTCAGATTCATGTCCATTGAGTTGATGATGCTATATAACCATCTTATTCTCTGTCACCCACTTCTCCTTTTTCCTTCAATCTTTCCCAGTATCAGGGTCTTTTCTAATGAGTCAGCTCTTTGCATCAGGTGGCCAAAGTATTGTAGCTTTAGCATCAGCATCAGTCCTTCCAGTGGCTATTCAGGGTTTATTTCCTTTATGATTAACAGTTCTGACCTCCTTGCAGTCCAAGGGACTCTCAAGAATCTTCTCCAGCACCACAGTTTGAAAGCATCAATTCTTCAGCACTCAGCCTTCTTTATGGTCAAACTCTCACATCTGTACATGACTACTGGAAAAACCATTGTTTGACTATATGGACCTTTGTTGACAAATTAAGGTCTCTGCTTTTTAATGCACTGTCTAGATTTGTCATAGCTTTCCTTCCAAGGACCAAGCATCTTTTAATTCCATGGATGCAGTCACTGTCTGCTGTGATTTTTTGAGCCCAAGAAAATAAAATTTGTCTCTGCTTCCACTTTTTCCCCTTGTATTTACCATGAAGAGAGAGAAACAGATGCCATGATCTTAGTTTTTTAATGTTGAGTTTCAAGACAGTTTTTTCAGTCTCTTTTTTCACCTTCAGCAGGAGGTTCTTTAATTCCTTTTTGCTTTCTGCCATTAGAGTGGTATCATCTCCATATCTGAGGTTGTTATATTTCTCCCTCCTACCAATTTTGATTCCAGCTTGTGATTCATCTGGTCCAGCATTTATCATGATGTACTCTGTATATAAATTAAATAGGGTGACAAGTACAGCCCTGTTGTACTCCTTTCTCAATCTTGAACCAGTCAGTTATTCCATGTCCCAGTCTAACTGTTGCTTCTTACCTACATATAAGTTTCTCAGGAGACAGGTAAGGTGGTCTGGAATTCCCATCTCTTTAAGAATTTTCCACCGTTTTTTATGATCTACACATTCCCAGTTGGCACTAGTGGTAAAGAACTCACCTGCCAATACAGGAGACATAAGAGACATGTGTTTGATCCCTGGGTTGGAAAGATTCCCCTGGAGGAGGACATGATAACCTACTCCAGTATTCTTGCCTGGAAAATCCCATGGACAGAGGAGCCTGGCAGACTGCAGTCCATGGGGTTGGAAGAGAGTCAATCATGACTGAAGTGACTTAGCACGCATGCCTACACAAAGGTTTAGTGAAGTCAAGGAAGCAGAGGTAGATGTTTTTCTGTAATTCTGTTCCTTTATCCATGATCCAACAAATGTTGACAGTTTGATCTCTGGTTCCTCTGCCTTTTCTAAACTCTTCTTGTACATCTGGAAATTCTTGATTCACATGCAGCTAAGCATAGCTTAAAGGATTTTGAGCATTATCTTTGCTAGCATGTGAAATGAGCACAATTGTTTTGTAGTTTGAACATTCTTTGGCATTGCCTTTCTTGGGATTGAAATGAAAACTGACCTTTCCACTGCCGAGTTTCCCAAATTTGCTGACATATTGAATGCAGCACATTAACAGCATTATCTTTTAGGATTTGAAATAGCTCAGTTGGAATTCCATCACCTCCACTAGCTTTGTTCATAGTAATGCTTCCTAAGGCCCACTTGACTTTGCACTCTAAGATGTCTGATTCTAGGCACGTGATCACACCATCATGGTTATCTGGGCTTCTTGATGAAAGTGAAAGTGGAGAGTGAAAAAGTTGGCTTAACATTCAAAAAACGAAGATCATGGCATCCGGTCCCACCACTTCATGGGAAATAGATGGGGAAACAGTGGAAACAGTGTCAGACTTTATTTTTCTGGGCTCCAAAATCACTGCAGATGGTGATTGCAGCCATGAAATTAAAAGACGCTTACTCCTTGGAAAGAAAGTTATGACCTACCTAGATAGCATATTGAAAAGCAGAGACATTACTTTGCCAACAAAGGTCCATCTAGTCAAGGCTATGGTTTTTCCAGTAGTCATGTATGGATGTGAGAGTTGGACTGTGAAGAAGGCTGAGCGCTGAAGAATTGATGCTTTTGAACTGTGGAGTTGGAGAAGACTCTTGAGAGTCCCTTGGACTGCAAGGAGATCCAACCAGTCCATTCTGAAGGAGATCAGCCCTGGGATTTCTTTGGAAGGACTGATGCTAAAGCTGAAACTCCAGTACTTTGGCCACCTCATGTGAAGAGTTGACTCATTGGAAAAGACTCTGATGCTGGGAGGGATTGGGGGCAAGAGGAGAAGGGGATGACAGAGGATGAGATGGCTGGATGGCATCACTGACTGGATGGACGTGAGTCTGAGTGAACTCCGGGAGTTGGTGATGGACAGGGAGGCCTGGCGTGCTGTGATTCATGGGGTTGCAAAGAGTCGGACACGACTGAGTGACTGATCTGATCTGAAGATCTTTTTAGTATAATTCTTCTGTGCATTCTTGTCACCTCTTCTTAATCTATTCTGCTTTTGTTAGGTCCCTACCATTTCTGTCCTTTATCGTGCCCATCCTTGCATGAAATTTTCACATGATATCTCCATCTTGAAGAGATCTCTAGTCTTTCCCATTCTATTGTTTTCCTCTACTTCTTTGCATTTTCCATTGAAGAAGTCCTTCTTATCTTTCCTTGCTGTTCTCTGGAACTCTACATTCAGTTGGATATATCTCCCTTGCCTTTCACTTATCTTCATTTCTCAGTTACTTGTAAAGCCTGCTAGACAACCACTTTGCCTTCTTGCATTTGTTTTTCTTTAGGACTGTATCAGTCACAGCCTCCCATACAATGTTACAAACCTCTGTCTGTGGTTCTTCAGGCACTCTGTCTACCAGATCTATTCCCTTGAATCTATTCATCATCTCCACTGTATAATCATAAAGGCTCTGATTTAGGTCATACCTGAGTGGCTTAGTGGTTTTCCCTATTTTCTTGAATTTAAGCCTGAAATTTGTAATATGAAGCTGATGATTTGAGTCACAGTCAGTTCCAGATCTTGTTTTTGCTGACTGTACAGAGCCTCTCCATCTTTGGCTGCAAAGAATATATCAATCTGATTTTGGTGTTGACCATCAGGTGATATCCATGTGTAGAGTCATCTCTTGTGTTCTTGGACAAGGGTGCTTGCTATGACCAGTGTGTTCTCTCGACAGAACTCTGTTAGCCTTTGTCCTGCTTCATTTTGTACTCCAAGACCGAACTTGCCTATTACTCCAGATATCTCTTGACTTCCTACTTTTCCATTCCAATCCTCTGTGATGAAAAGGACATCTTCTTTTGGTGTTAGTTCTAGGTCTTAAAGCCTTCATAGCACCAGTCAACTTCAGATTCTTCAGCATTAGAGGTTGGGGCATAGACTTGGATTACTGTAATGTTGAATTTTTTGCCTTGGAAACAAACTGAGATCATTCTGTCATTTTTGAGATTGCACCCAAGTACTGCATTTTGGACTCTTGTTGACTATGCATGCTACTCCATTTCTTCTAAGGGATTCTTGCCCACAGTAGTAGATATAATGGTCATCTGAATTAAATTTGCCCATTCCTGTCCATTTTGGTTCACTGATTCCTAAGTTGTTGATGTTCACTCTTGCCATCTTCTGCTTGACCATGTCCAATTCATCTTGATTCATGGACCTAACATTCCAGGTTCCTATTCAATACTGTTCTTTACATCTTCAGACTAATTTCACCACCAGACACATCCACAACTAACTGTCATGTCTTCCTTGGCCCAGCCACTTCATTATTTCTGGAGCTATTAGTAATTTCCCTCTGCTCTTCCCCAGTAGCATATTGGATACCTTCCAACCTGCTGGGCTCATCTTCCAGTGTCTTTTTTTTTTTTTTTTGTCTCATTTATATTCTTCCTGGCATTCTTGCAGCAATAATACTGAAGCGATTTGTCATTTCCTCCTCCAGTGGACCACATTTTTTCTCTATAATCTATCTTGGGTGGCTCTGCATGGAATGGCTCATTGCTTCATTGAGCTATGCAAGCCCCTTTGCCACAACAAGATTGTGATTCATGTAGGGGAACCATGCACCAATTTACATACTCACAATCCCCTAGCATGAAATTTCTGTTCTTTCATATCCTTACCAACACTTGTTATTTTATGTCTTTTTAATAATCATTATTCTGACAGTGTGAAGTGATATCTCATTGTGTTTTTTTTTTTAAGATTTTTTAAAATGTGGACCATTTTTTAAAAGTCTTTGTTGAAATTGTTATAATACTGCTTCTGTTTTATGTTTTGATTTTTTGGCCATGAGGTATGTGGATCTTAGCTCCCTGACTAGGAATTAAACCCACTGCCCCCTGAACAGGAAAACAAAGTTTTAACCACAGGACAACCAGGGAAGTCCCTTCACTGTGGTTTTGACTTGCATTTCCTTGATGATTAGTGATGTTGAAAATTTTTTATTTGCTGATGACCAAATATCTATTCAGATCCTCTGCCCATTTTTTAAATCAGACTGTTTGTTGATGTTGTGTTGTATAAGTTCTTGGTATCTTTTGGATATTAATCCCTTATAACTCACATAATTTTACAAATATCTTCTCCCATTCTGTAGCTGATCCTTTTGTTGATAACATTTCTCTGTGCAAAAACTTCATAGTTTGATGTAATCCTATTTGCTTATTTTTGCTTTTGTTTCACCTGTGCTGGGAGGCATATAAAAAAATATTGTGAGGACCATTGGCAAAAATTGTACTGCCATTTTTTTCTAGAAGTTTTATGGCTTCCTTTGTGAATTTATTTTGTGAATGGTGTGATAGAGCAGTCCAGTGTGATTCTTTTGCATGTAGCTGTTCAATTTTCCCATTGCCATTTGTTGAAGAGTGTCTTTTCCCCATTGTATATTCTTGCCCTCTTTATCACAGATTAATTTTCCACATAAATGTGAGTTTGCTTCTGGAATCTCTAATTAGTTCCATTAATCTATGTGTCTGTACTTTTGTGCCAGTACTGTGTTGAATACTGTAGCTTTGTAGTAGAGTTTGACATCATGGAGTGCAATCCTCTCACTTTATTTTTCCTTCTCCAGATCGTTTTGGCTATTCAAGGTATTTTGTGTTTCCCTATAAATTTCAGAATTATTTTTCCTAGCTCTGTGAAAAATCCCGTTGGTATTTTGATAGGAATTGCATTGAATCTCTAGATTTCTTTGTATAGTATGGTCATTTAAACAATAGCCCTCCATTTTACAAATGAGTATATTTTCCCATGTTTGCATCATATATAGGTGTTTTTTGTTGTTGTTGTTGTTTTTTTTAATTCATGTCTTAGTTTTGGGAGTACAAGTATTTTATCTCTTTAATTGGATATGTTCCTAAGTATTTTGTTCTTTTTGATGTAATGGTAGATGGAATTGTTTTCTTAATTTTCCCTCTCCTTTTATTTAATTTTAATTTCTAATTGACATTTTACTGGAATGTGTTATAAATGAATTCTGGTTGATTTTGTCATTCACTAAATTTTAGAATTTTTGTTCAATATATTGGACACAATTTATAGTAGTAATTTAATATGTCACAATGCTAATTTGTGGATTATATATTAGGAGAGAATAATGTTTTTTCAAATTAGACCACATACATATTAGAATTTCAGTCAAGGTCAGATCTATTGAGTTGGGAAGCATTGTTCTTTGTGACCCTTTTCATTATGATGCTGAATCCATTACATAGAACTACTCTGGAAGTACTTGTTAAACATTTGATAAAGCTAACAAAATGACTGAATATATATTTTTAATTACTACAAATTTGCACATTCTAGATTTCACTTTTCAGCTTCTGTTTTAATCTTAACATTACATGTATAAATTTTATATCTAGTCATAATTAGGTATAATTTGCCACCTTTTAAAATCATTTAATTTTATTAGAATATAGTTGACGTACAGTGTTCTGTTGGTTTAAGGCTTGCAGCTAAGTTATTCGGTAAAACAGATACATGTATGCTTTCTCTTTCAGATTCTTTTCTTTGAGGCATTCCAGTTCTGGAGCCTGCAGGCTGTTAGATGGCGCCTGGTCTTTGTGCCAAAATGGAGACCTTCAGTTGAGCTCAAGCCCATCACTATTTCCTGGGGCCTCTGCCGCCAGTGACCTTGGCCCTTCAAAGAGCCATAGCCAACTACGACCTCCCCAGGAGATGCTCCAGGACCCAGAGGCAAGTCTAACTCAGTCTCCTATGGAGTCACTACCTTGTGCTGGGTCCCAGTGCATGTGACTTCTCATGTGTGCCCTTCAAGAGTAGAATCTGTTTCTCCCAGTCCTTTTGGATTCCTGCACTCAAGCCCTGCTGGTCCTTAAAGCCAAATATTCTGGGATGATCTCCTCCCAGTGCCAGACACCTAGGCTGGGGAGACTGATGTGTGGCTCAGAACTCTCACTCTGGTGGGAGAAGCTCTACGATACAATTATTTTCCAATGTCTGCGTTGTCCACCCGGTGGGTATGGGACTTGATTCCATGAAAACGCCACCACTGTTGTCTCACAGTGGCTTCTTCTTTGCCTTTGGATGTAAAATATTTTTGGTTGATTCCAAGTTTTTTTTTTTTTTTTAATTTTTTAATGTATGGTTGTTGTTCAGCATTTAGTTGTGATTTTGCTGTTTTTGTGAAAGGAGGTGAGCTCAAGTCCTTCTAATCTGCCACCTTGTCAGGAATCGAGCAGCTGCTTTTACTTCGGGTGCTTGCTGACTCTTTCCTCAGTGTGTCCCGGCCGTTATTCCCCTGATATGGGTTGTGCAGGTGTGGCAGCCAGTTCTTGCTCCCCAGAAGGCCGTGTTAGTGGTGGCGCTGCTTGAGCTCTCCCAGGACAGCAGGGTCAGTCCTTGGTGTTGCTCACAGGTTCCCTAGCAGAGGCAGTTGCCTGTACCCGCTCCCCGGAGCTTCTGTAGGTGGTGTCCTGTTTATAGAGAACACACACACAGGGAAAGAAGCTCCTCGGGTGGTCTTGCCCTCTCCTCATGCCCACCTCTCTCCCCTCCCCTGCAACAAGGGCACCTTTGTACTCTGTGTGGGCACAGACCCCTCTAACTGTACCCTCACTGAAACACTGCAGCCTTGTCAGCCTGCCTCTGTGCAGCCAACCTGAGTGCTTTCCCTGAGTCTCATCTCGAAAGGCTAAGCTTCAGCGCCCAGCCCCCACCCACGCCCATGGGGGAAGATCTCAGGCTGGGGAGTGTGTGATGGGAGTGCAGGCCTATAGGTCAAGTGTTTTTATCATTACAGGGTGTTGTATTGTTGTTAAATGACTTTTTTCTACATATATTGAGATGATAATTTGATTTTTATATTTTATGCTATTAATGTGATATACTTATTGATTAACATATTTAATTATCCTTATATCCCAAGAAAAATAACCACTTTGTCATAGTGTATTATCCTTTTAATGTGTTGTTAACTTTAGTTTGCTAATATTTTATTGGAATTGTTGCATCTATAGTCATCTGAGATATTGGTATAGTTGTTTTTGAGATTTGGATCAAATACCTGGGACAGTTTGGATCTTCCTTCTTCCCAGCCCTGTAACTAAACCCAATTCAGTTTCCATCTGGCCCTGTTCTCTAGTTTGCTATTTGTCTCTTATTACCAAGATCTTTTATTGCAATGATTTTTTAGAGTTAGTAATAATATATTTATGTGAGTTTTTGGATGAATTTTCTCCCCACATTCTTCTACAGCTTTTGCTGTTTGTATTTCTCATCAGTGTCATCATTGTATCCATACTGTTCAGCAAGTAAAAAATCTGAAGTTCTGGCAGTATCCCTCACACCTTAGAAATCTTCTTAATGCCAAGTTTCTCTAGGCACTCCTGAAATCATCAGCATCAGAATGATTAAGTTTCTGAAACAAGCAGCAGAGGCTGGACAGCAATTGGATAGTGACTATTAATTTTATACACAAATATTTGTGGAGTCAGTAGTATAATTAAGACTGTTATGTAACAGTTAGAGGTGTTATATAACAGGCACATGTTGGGGAGCTGGGATGTGGACCCAGGTAGTCTAACTGTAGAGCCTGGCATCTCTATTATGTACCTAATGGTCTTGCTTCAGTTAGAGCTCTTTGAGGTTCTGTGGAATAGATGAATGGGGCAGTCTGACATCAACCTGAAGCACTTATATTTTTAGTGGATTTTTAGAAGTTTTGGTTAGCTTTTTATCAGGGAAAACATCATTTAATTAAATACAGTATCTATAGAAACCAGATTGTTATAATATTATTTCCTAATTTTATTCTGACTTGCAGAATCATTTCCATAAGAATGAACCTTATTGACGGAGTTCACTGATAATATTTATAGAAATCTGTGGTTCAACTCTGAGACATTTGATATCATCAATATGACTAATAGGAATAGAATTTCCTCTGGTAGAAATCGTCTTAATGGTGGTCTTGTTTATCAACCACAATCTATTGATTATCAGCTATGTATAGCTACAGAATCTGGATTAGAAGAAAAAATAAAACATTAAAAAGTATAGTCCTCAGAAAAATTGCAATTGAGTTGGAATCATAGGGTATGTTGCCAAAAAAGTGCTCAAAAAGGGGGTTAATTTAAAATTGAGCCGTAACATCCATCTAAATTGGGTTTTGAAAAGCCGAATTCAGATAATCTGCACCAGAACTGTCACACCTGTCATTTAACACGCCCCACGTAGTGTAATGGTGAGTGCACACTAGAAATACCTGAGATTCTGAATTAGAGTGGATCCTGAGTCAGTATTTTAAAGAAAATAAAATAATAAAACCTCCAATAAGGGTTTCTAAATAGTCCGTGTTAAGAATCATTATTCTGGAATATACATTCCAGGCATTAGAGAATGTCTCATCTTTGTATCCTCAGCACCTTGCAAAATATCACTGACAATATTTCTGAAGAGGAAGCCCTCATTTTCTCCTCTGGACTTATCTCACCTGTCCCTATTTCTAGTACCCTCCATTCTTTCCTAACTTGGGGGACTGTATCATTCCACACAGTATTAAACTTCAAAAACCTGGGAGTAACTGTACATTTTGTCCTTTCTTTTTTAGTACAAGTAAATCATGAAATTCTTTCCCATTTCCCTTGTGAATACTTCTAAAATCAGTCCGCTTTTTCTATCTAGCTTCCTATATGCCAATCAACAAGTTTCTCACCTTGACAATAGCCTCTTAATTGGTTCTTTCCTGTAGGTGTTCTACCAATAACCCATATTCTATCCAGGTTTTCCCTGAAATGCCAATCTCATCACACTGTTTTCTGCTTAAAAACGTTCAGCAGCTTCCAGTTACCTAACCCCATGTCATCTGGAGGGGGCTCCAGGCTATGGCCCTTTTTATCTTCAGTGTCATCTTCCACTTCATATTTAGCTACTTATCACCCTACCCCCAAGCCATACTGAACTCATAATCAGCTCCCTCCAGGTTCTTGCATGCACCCCTCAGCTTTCACACACTGTCCACTCTTGTAATTGTACTGTTGCCTCTTTTCCTTAACTCAGTATCATGGCAACCTCCTCTGGCCACTCAGTCTAGCTAGGTTATCGTATTGTAAGCTCCCACAATATATATATATTATTTCTTATATCAGAGAAATAATTCATTTCTCATTTCTATAAGAAATAAATGTGGGAACAATCATTTCTTATAGCACTTTATTGTAAATTCTTGTTCAATTTTCAATATTCCTACCCAGCAGTTCCATTAAGGAAGGTGCTGCTTTTTATTTTAAATAAGGCTCTACTTCTAACAGTTCAGTTGAATAGAGAATCAGTAAATATCTTAAATGACAAATGATGCAGTTAATTAGGATCTGAAAAGCTCTAGGTCAAAATGATGATGTTAGCTGGGAAAATGATTGTGGTAACAATACATAATAATCATGGAGACCATTGTTGAGAGCTGACAGTCTGGGCCCTATCTATTAAGTATATCATGTAGTCATCATTACCATCCTACTGTGCAGTTACTATTACTTTTTTAAGGATGAGGAAACTGAAGCTTGGAAACATCACATAATTTGCACAGGGTTACACAGCTAGTAAGTAGTAAAGTCAGAAGCCAAATCTAAACAGCAGATTGCAGTTACTACGTGGCACATTGCTCTCATAAGGACTAGGTCAGTATCTATCAGATTTAGGAATTTTACAGATCAGTATAATTTTGCAATTAAAAAAGGAGGGATTAGAGTGCAGATAAAATGGTATCTAACCTAAGTTTATTAACAGTTTCACTATTTACAATAGTTATCAGCTATCCCATAATTTCACAAAAGGTCAGTTTTTCTTAAACAATTTGAGAAAACAGTCCTCAATATAGAAAATTGCTATTGTTACTCCAACCTTGGTACATTATATTTTGTCCTTATATCAGTGAATATATTTTACAAATAAACTTTAAAGACATGTTAGGGTCCTGAGATACTAAAAAACTACTAGGATAAAGTAGTTTTGAAAAACTAAACCCATGCATCCAAGAAAACTCAAACTTTGAAAAACTTTTCACAAGTGTGCATTTTGGTAAATATTTTAATCCACTACTACTTACAATGGATCGTCAGGTGACTGAGTCCAGATTTAATCTTGATAACATTCATGGCAGCAATAGAGAAACTGCCTAATTTATCATTACAATAAATGTGTTGAAGAAATGTTAAATCTAGCACACTTGACACTGGAGTATGCTTTTTAAAAATTTCTTTATAATAGATATGAACATGTGACGTGATCACTAATTATAGCAAATTATATTGGCTTTCCAGTTACATAGCAATGTTAAATTTTTAAAAATATGCTTATTTAAAATAATCTATTAAATAAAAATATTATTATATAGTATTGTTGATTATATACCAATTTATAGAAAACTGTATTGGTGCTTTGTGAATAATGACCCAACTTTAACATATAAAGAATTTGAGAATCAAGAAGTGCCCAAGACCTTGAAGTTATCAGACCTTCATATAAGGAACTTAAAATTTTCAGCAGTAGCCCAAAAGGTCAGAGATAACAAGCTTTTCATATCTAAAATTCTAAGGCCTCGTTGAGATATTGCGAAGAATAAATGTTAAAATACACACACATATTTTAAGTGTTATACTTGAGGAAGTAATGGGGCAACTGTGCAGCAATGGATAGTTGATTTTACTGTCTTTAATTGTTGTTTAGTACTGAGTCGTGTCTTAAGTAGAGGTGTTCTGAATGTGTTTGCAGGTAGAGGGAAGAAAGTCTGTAGAAAACGGAGACTGATTATGCTTGAGAAAGGAGGATTGATGAGGCGTGGTCCCTAGGGAAGAGGTGGGGATGGGATCAAGATGATTGATAGAGGAAATGAGGGTAGCAGGGAGTAAGAGGATTGATTGAGGGGATAAATTGGTTCAGAATGAAGCCAGATGTTCAAAAAGCAAATGTTATTCACCTTACCCTTTTTACTAGTTTCCCTGTTAAAATGCCTTGATCAGAAACAAGGAGTCAGCTTTTCCAGTAATCACCATCATTGGTAGCCCACAAACTACATTCCTCTCCTGTGTAGGTATTCTTGCTCTCTGTTTTAGAGAGTTCCCCAAATGAAAAATAGGCTTACATTATATTAGATTCTACAGAATACCAGGCTCATTACTTAATAGGTGAGCATAGGAGGGCAGGTGGTAAGCTGGTCTAAATGTAAAAGGCATATACAAGTTAAAACTTTCTGTATATTATATTTCACTGTGTCCGCTTTTATTTGCTATAACATAGCTATCAGCTAGGAGAGATAGTTGTGTTAATCACATGTATAACAGTTATGTGCATTTCATGTATTTCACTTGTTTCTTTCAAACTATTTTCCCACAGTCTTTAAAGAAGCATGGAAACATTATTTTTGTATAGAAAAAAATTTCTTACATAAGTCAAAAGTTTGTTTTAATAAGTTCCTAACTACCTTGATGGCAGAAGCACATGTGAGAAGGGTCAGAGTTATGCAAAGGAGTTGCAATTACATTTGTTTGTGAGTTGAGGTTGAAACTGTAAAAGCACTTTTGTAATGCCAGATTTTATTTTCACAATCTAGAATTCTCTCCACTGGAAAGCCTGCTTTCTTAAACTGGATGTATGACAGAGACCTCTGGTTCTTTGAACTGAATTTTAAATAATTAAATAATCAAAGCTGGTGACTTTAAATGATAAACTTTTATTCTGAATATACTGTTTTTGCACAAGATTTAACACAACATTTTCTGGGATTATAAATATTTTTATAACAGTAATATACAAATTTTTACAAAAATGTTTGTATCAGGCTAATTTCCACAAAAGTGTCAAGAGAACATAATAAAGGGGAGAAAGTATCTTTTGTTCACAAAGCCACTTGGCCTTTTTCATGGATGCACACTGAGCATTTCAATAAAAGCATCCCTAACAGAAATGATCCAACAACATACACCACAACAAAAAAGACAGCTCTGTCAGGTCACACTGTAGACTTAATTGGCATCTTTTCAAGACAGTATCCCATTAGTCTCAGAATTTCTTTGAGTTAATCTTGTGAATTAGAAATAAAGTAGATGAAACTGTTGGTAAAGGTTTTCGAAGACTTTAACATCCTGGAACTTTTTCAAGAAATCAAGAAACTTCATACCTTTGCTTTATTGATTTGTTCTTTACAGAAATGTACATGGAATAATAGCAGTATTAACATTCTGTGCTATGGAAAAACAACACAGGTTCTGGTTCCAGATAATTGTAACATATTTGAAACTGTGGGCAGGTGATACCATCATTCTACTGTATCCTCTGAGTCACAACATCCATTTTGTTTCCCTAGGTCAGCCTCTGTACCTCTAGACACTTTAATGTCAACTAACATGATTAATGGAATAGTTCAGAGTTTAAATTAAGACATAGAATTTAAGCTTTGGTGGAGAGAAAGATTTAAATGAGATGTAAAATACAAAAGAGCATCAAATAAGCAAGTAACACTTGGGTTGCAAAGGTCACTTAAAAGGGATACTGCCTATTTGAACCCAGTAAGGCCAGTTTTAAAGTTAATAAAAGGAATATTATAGGAAAACTTACAAATGGCAGCAACACTGTCTAGATTTTTCCAAGTTAAGCAATAATGCCTCAAGCATTAGAAACATGAAAAAAGATCATACTAAAATCTTATTAGACCCAGGACCTAAAAATCTCTTCAGTCAAACTTGCTAACTATGTCATGTTAAAAACCTGTTACAAATATGGACCACGATTGGTGTTTGGCAGTAATGCTGGTTGTTCAAATGAAGAAAATATAAACAAATCATTAATGCAAAATCCATTTCTGTTATTCAACTCCAATACAAGACTTATTTTGGTTTTGTTTTAGTGAAAACTACACAGCTGCGTGAGCATAGCAAAACATTAGGTAAGCAAAAGGAGTTCAAAAGCTTTTTTCTTGATCTCTTGTACTATTTAGTCTTGGAAAATTAATAGTATAACAGGCTGTGATTTAAGTTATTGTTCAACAATCAAAACTCAGAAAAATCCTAAAGTAAAAATAATAATTGGATGGGATGAGTGTTACGGTCTTTCAAAATGCATGAAGACTAGTATTAGGTAGGAGAACAATTTTTTGTCAGAGAGCATGTTCTTACCCAATTTATTAACATATATGTGGCTGTCATAATATATGTTTAATTTATAACAGAAAATAAAGGATCATGGCAAGACTCATGTACATAAATATATTTTGATGGCAAATGAAATCAAATAGGACCCTGCCAGGAGATGCCAAGTTTCACTGTGATGAACACAACAATGTAGTTGATGAAAACACACTTCAGTGACATTAGCCATGAAAATATATTTAATAGATTTTAAAGATAATTTTAAGGTAGTCTGTTGTATGCTGGAAGCAATTTGCTTGTTTTAATGTGCGTCGTTTATGTACACAAGCTAACATAACTATATTTCGATATCCCCTTCTCAACACTTTCATGATTTAAAATAGTCTAGCAAAAGTTAACAATAAGTTTTAAATATTTAATTAACAAACAACATGATTTAAACATATTGTTACTAGAGTGAGAAGTTCCATATTTTTTTAAATCACTTTGGTGTTTTCTAAAATGTCAATACCAGTTACAAATGAGACTACAAAATCACAACAATGTATTAGAAATGGTAACTGATGTCAACTCTTAGAACAATAGTTGGCAAAGTGATTCCATTTCCCCCTAACCCCGTTTTTAAATAAAAAAATATTTTAAATAAGGAAATGTACACAAGTGGTGCCTAGGGTATATTAGTGGTGAAGGGAATTACAAATGTGTGCAAAGCTAAAAACAAAACAAATATATCTTTTAAACTATGCTAAAGAATTGGTTATATCTTTGATATATGAAGCATATTAAAGCATACTGGATAATGTTAATAAGATTTTTACTTAAAAATGATATATAAGAAAATTTCCAGCATAGACACATACCAGTTTCTGGCATGTTTGAAAAAAGAACAAATATCTGCATACTTCCAGCCTTCAGCAGAATTATTCCCTATAATTGTTACACATTCATTGTTTTTATCCTTTCTTCAAATACTGTTTAACCCTGAAAATAATCTTTAAAAGCATAAATAAATTCTACCATATTACTCTATAATGAAATATCTGATTTAATACACTAACCATTTTCACTAATGAGGTTGTATAAAAACAATTTTGATTATTCACAATCAAGTATTCATGTGCATACATAGAGATTCAAGGTTTCCTATTTGTTCAGATTATTGTAAAACCCTCATCAAACTGTATGGAAATTTTGGTCAAGTGCTCGTATCATTTAAAACGGAGGCAACAAAAGCAGCAGCGAGTTTGGGATTGTACGTGCTACTATTCCAGCGAACAGAGAGGAAACCTAGGATGTCTCTTCACTGAGAACATATATGTACTCTTCAAAAAATAAATGTGTCAAATCTGATTTATGTACTTAAAATATCTGTACATAGGTTTTCAGGCAAAAGCACGAATCTGTATAAAATCCATTAATTCCCATTTCACCATTTACCTAATCCAATCATTCAGCATTTACATTGCACAGTATATTCAGAGTAGTTTAAAGACATTTTAAAAGATGACTTAAGTGCATTACACTGCAAGGTTCAGATTCTTACATAACAATAATGTCACTCAGTTAACTTTTCAATGGACTATACTCTACAGTAAGAGAGAAACAAACCGAAAGTTAAAATAGCAGCAGCATCATGCAAAATACCCTTGGTAACCAAAGTTCATTTATCACAAGAAAAAACATTTCCCCTCCCCCCAACAAGCTTTTCTTAGAGCATTTTGAAGTTTCTGGCTAGCACTACGGAACTTTACTGTGAACAAAAAGGACATTACATCAAAGCATTTATTAAGGGCTCACATATATGAGGACATATGTCGCATATTAATTCTACCCTCAAGCACCTTTAATTTAATTTCTTAGTTATTATTTTCAAACAACCAATCCATTATACCCACCAAAACTTGGCCATCATTTGTGTTATATTTCTGGCAGGGAAGCCATTCTTCATAAGGCATTTTATTCATGGCATTTTTTTTTTTTGTAGAAAATAAGCCATTATTTGTATTTTGTCAGATTATACCAATGTTAATTCTTTCTCCCTCTGTGTATCTCTATATATTTCCAATAATAACTACTCAAAGCAGGAAATAATTTTTAACAGAAGAATAAGTGAAGGAAAAAAAAGCAACTCTTCCCCAAGAGATTTTCTTGGTAAAAGAACAAGGATTGCAGCAAGTCAAAATCAAGACAATTTGCATGATCCATAAACAACTGTGTGGGGAGCCCTTTAACATGTAATCACCAACAACGCAACAACAAATTTTCAAATTTTCCAATAGAGCATGTATAGAATTCTGCTTCGATGTTATACATAGATGATGCAGCATTCACACAAGTTGAAGGATCTGACACCCTGACATGCAGCCAGTGGGTGCCTTAAGAGTCTGCGTCTTAGATGGATGCCATGGGGTGGGCCCAGCTAGTGGTCTGCTGAGTTTGCAGTTGACCCTATTTTAATGCAGTTGAGGGCTCCTGTTTCAGCAGGGTCTGGAGTTTAATCTGCAGATTTGGTTTGAGAAGGTCATAACTGGTGGTGTCTGCTGCCAGATAAAAGCCAAAGTAGCACACACTGGATGCCGATGATGGACCACAGGGAGGGGTTTAATCCAGAGACTCCACCACAGTCGGTATAATCCTCCTGTTGGAAAGAAAAGCGAAAAGAAAGCTCCTGAAAAATATTTCGTAAGACATCTTTCCAAGTACCCTATGCTTAGTCCACTTACCTTAAAATGCTGCTTTGCTTTGAATCCAGATAAATTACATTGTCCTATATTTTACTATTCAACAATTTTGGATTAATCAATTTTCCCAGGACCATTTGAAGAATGCCTTACATTTTTAGTTGTAGAGTCTGATGATTATTAAAGGAAATACTTTAATAATAAATGCTGAGTTGAGTGATACACCAATTTCTAAAGTAAAAGAAAACCCTTACTTTCACAGTGTCAAGCATCCTCACATATTTATAAATATAAGATATAAAAATGTAACAGTCTGTTTTATAATTCCAAAGAATTAAGATATTAGCAATTATGCTCTATAAGGCAAAGTTTGAGACTGGTAGAATAAATAAATAAATTTGAAAAATGAGCATTTATTTTCCATATCCAGTATCAAAGGTTGTACATGTAGCATCTGGACCTTCATCAAGAATTAAACAAACAATAATGTAGTTGAACCCTCAAGGAAGGGCACTTGGAAAACTTATATCCAAAATAAAGAGCTGAGCTAGCAAGAGAGATTTGTTCTGTTTAGAGAACCATGAAATATAAGCTATCAATTTGCTCATTTGGATCCCCTATTGTCTACTGGTGGATCATTAGATTCCTTGTTAACACAAAATTACTTTTATTCCTAGGTTCTGTATTCTGTAATATTTTTTGCATCCTTTGATTCCTTTATGAATTGCATTTAAAAAAAACTTCCTATCTTAAGAGGTAAAATGACTAGGCATAAGATAAGCTACAAGGATATATTATACAACATGGGGGAATGTAGCAATATTTTATAACTATAAATGGGATAAAAACCTTTAAAAATTGTGAATCACTATATTTTACACCTGGAACTTTAATATTATAGGTCAATTATACTTCAATTAAAAAAAAAAAAAAACTCCACAAGAAAATCCCTTATCTCATTGTTTTCCTAAACATCTTTTAAGAATTCACTAATCCAAGGTTCATCTGTTATAATAGTCAGAATAACAGGTTATGAAAGAATATAGTAAGAATATTTTTACAAAGACTCTGAACTCCCAGACACTAAAACAATGGCTCTTTTTGCTCAGTAGCATTTAATACAGTGCCTGTCACTGAGCATATAAAATTTCTTCTTGAATTGTATTTTAAGGCAGTAGAAGTCTGTTAAAGGTAAATCTGAAGAAAAATAATCCATTAAAGAACATTTTGTTTTTCACATCTCAGAGGTGGGATTCCTGGATCGTATAGTAATTATATTTTTAATTTTCTGAGGAACCTCAATATTGTTTTCCATAGTGGCTGCACCAGTTCACACTCCCACCAACAAAGTGTAAAGATAGTCCACAGCCTTGCCAGCATTTATCTCTTGTCATTTTGATAATAGCCATTCTAACAGGTGTGAGGAGATACTCGTGGTTTTGACTTGTATTGTTCTGATGTTTGGTGACGTTATCTTTTCATGTACTATTGCCATCTGTATATCTTCTTTGTAAAAATGCTTATTGAGATCCTTTGCTAATTTTAAAATCAGATTATTCCTTTGATATTGAGTTATTTGAGTTCTTTATAGATTTTGGAGACTGGCCCCTTATCATGTACACGAATTGCACATTCCCTCCCATTCTATGCGCTACCTTCTAGTTCTGTTGTTTTCCTTTGCTGTGCAGGAAATTTTAAGTTTGATGTTATCCCACTTTTTTGTTGTTGCCTTTGTTTTTCCATGGTGACAAGTCCAAACAGTCATTACCAAAACCAGTGCCAAGAAGATTACTCCCTGTGTTTTCTCCTAGATTTATTATGGTTTCAGGTCTTCAAGTCATTAATCCATTTTGAGTTGATTTTTGTGTATGGTGTTAAGATAGTGGTCCAGTTTCATTCTTCTGCATATGGCTGTTCAGTTTTCCTGTTAGTGCAGCTGCTTAATATAGTAAACAGCTATACATACATATAGTAAACATAATATAGTAAACAGCTATATATACATCAAATCAAGATGTATCATGCATCCAACTTTCTCCTTCAAGATTGCTTTGGATATTTGGGTCTTCTATAGTTTCATATATATATTTTAGGATTGTTCTAATTCTGTGAAAAATGTCATTGAAATTTTGATGGTGATTGCATGGAATCTGTGAATTACTTTGGGTGGTACGGACATTTTAACAGTTCTTCTAATCTCTGAGCTCTGAATATCTTCCATTTATTTCTTTCATCTCTGCCTTATAGTTTTCAATATATAGGTCTTTCACTTCCTTGGTTAAAATTATTCTTATTCATTTTGATGCAATTTTAAGTGGAATTACTTTCTTAATTTCTCTGAGAGTTCATTATTATTATACAGAAATACAAATGTTCTTTGTACATTAATTTTATATTTTGTATTTTTACTGAATTTATTAACTCAGTTTCTTGGTTGAGTCTTTAAGACCTTCTATATATAATATCATGTAGTCTATAAATAATGCCTTTATTATGTTGATACACATTCCCTTTATATCCACTATTTTGAGAGTTATCATAAACGGGTGTTGAATTTTTGCTGAATGCTTTTTCTGCATCTGTTAAGATGATCATATGATTTTTAGCCTTCATTCTGTTAATGTGTATATCACATCAGTTGATTTTGTGGTTTGTGAACAATCATTGCATTCCAGGAATAAATCCCACTTGATCATGGCGTATGACCTTTTTAAAGTATTGTTGAATTAATTTGATAATGTTGAGGATTTTTCATCTATTTTCATCAAGGATATTGACTTGCAGTTTTCTTGTAGTGCTCTTGTCTGGTTTTGGTATCATGGTAATAAGACTGGCTTTGTAAAAATGAATTAGGAAGTATTCATTTCTCTCTTATTTTTTGGGAGTTTAGAAGGGACAGGTATTAATTGTTCTTTGAATGTATGGTAGAATTCACAAGTGAGGCCATCTGGTTGTGGACTTTGTTGGAAGGTTTTTGATAACTGATTCAATCTGCTTACTAGTAACTGGTCTGTTTAGATTTTCTATTCCTGCATGAATGGGTCTTGATAGGTTGTATGTTTCTAAAAAATTATCAATTTCTTCTAGGTAGTTGGATTTTTTTTTGCAATTTTAAATTGTATTATTATTTCTTCCTTTGTCTGTTAATATTTGCTTTATATATTTAGGTGCTTCTATGTTGGACAAGGAAATGGCAATCCACTCCAGTACTATTGCCTGGAAAATCCCATGGACAGAGTAGCCTGGTAGGCTACAGTATACGGGGTCGCAAAGAGTCCGACACGACTGAGCGACTTCACTTTCACTTTCACTTTATGTTGGGTACATAAACATTTACAAAATGTTTATATCCTTTTGTTAGATTGACTCTTTTTTTATTATGTGATGATCATGATGTCTCTTACTACAGTTTTTGTATTAAAGCCTATTTTATCTACGTATATACCTATCCAGCTTTCTTCTGGTTTCTATTTGTATGGAATATCTTTTTCCATTTCAGTCTGTGAATGTCTGTAAAGTTGAAATGGGACTCTATAGTTATTATAACTGTTATAAATATAACATGTTTATTTAAACCTCATAATATTTATTGCTATATATACAATAAGTTATAACATCTTACCAACTTATTTTGAGACTTAAGTTCAAATGTATTCTAAAACTCTACTCTTTTCTTCATGTTCTATGCTTTTGATTTCACAATTGACATATTTTTAGTCTGTGTAACCATTGATTATTGTATGATAGCTATTTTTACTATATTTGTTTATCTGATTAACCACTGTCATTACAATATTAGATTATTCTGAATTTATCTATTTTTACCAGTGAGATTTATACTTTGATATGTTTTCCTGTTACTAATTAGTGCTGTTTTGTTTCAGTTTAAAGGAGTGCCTTTAACATTTCTTGTAAGGTCAGTCTAGTGGTAATGAACTCCAGTATTCGCTTGTCTACAACTCTTTATTTATCCTTCGAATTGGAAGGACAGTTTACTAGATAAGAGTATTTTTGGTTGGTAGGTTTTTTCTCAGTACTTTACATACATCATGCTACTCACATCAGGCTTGCACATTTTGGTGGACAGATATTGGTAGCCTTAAAGGTCTCTTTGTTTGTAACAAGTTTTCTTGCTTCTTTTAAGATTCTCTCCTTATTATTTAAAAAATTTTTAATATTTATATTAGAATATAGTTGATACACATTGTCATGTCAGTTTCAGGTGTACTGCGAAGTGATTCATTTATACATAGACATATATCTACTTTTTGGGACTATTTTCTTACATAGCTTATTATAGAGTGTTGAGTGGTGTTTCCTATGGTTTACAGTAGATCCTTGTTGATTATCTATTGTAGGTATATTAGTGTGTATATGTTAATCCCAATCCCAAAATGTATACCTCCCTGACATTTCCCTTTCGGTAACCATAAGTTTGTTTTTGATGTCTGTGAATCTGTTTCTGTTTTGTAAATAAGTTCATTTGTATATAATATTTTTAAATTCCACATGTAAGTGATATCATATGCTATTTGTCTTTGTCACTTACTTCACTTAGTGTGATAATCTCTAAATCCATCCATGATATTGCTGCAAATGGCAATATTTTGTTCTTTAATGGCCAAATAATACTCTGTTGCATATATGTACCACATGTTCTGATTGGTGCAAGGTGACACCTCATTATAGTTCTGATTTCAATTTCTCTAGTGATTAGTGATGTTGAGCATCTTTTCATGTGCTTTTTGGCCATGTATGTTTTATTTACTTATAATTAATTTTTATTAGTGTATAGATGATTTGCAACATTGTTGGTTTTCTCTATATAGCAAAGTGAATCAGTTATATGTGTGTATAGATAGATAGATAGATTCTTTTCCCATGTAGGTCATTACATTTTATTGAAAAGAGTTCACTGTGCAAACAGGTTTCTATAAATTATAATAGTATATAATAATATTTTAACGTTTAAATTATTTTATATAGTCAGTATATGTCATTCCCAGTCTCCCAATTCACCCCTCCTGCCCCCCTTTTCCCCCTTAATAACCATAAGTTTGTTTTCTATATCTGTAACTCTGTTTTTGCTTTGTAAATAGGTTCATTTGTACCATATTTTAGATCGCACATGTCATCTGCATGTCTTTGGAGAAATTTAGATCTTCTGCCCATTTTTGATTGCACTGTTTATTGATACTGAGCTGCATGAGCTATTTGCATGTCTTGGAGGGTAATCCCTTGCCAGCTGGTTCACTGCAAGTGTTTTCTCCCATTGTGTGGACTGTCTTTTCATTTTGTTTGTGATTCCCTTTGCTGTGAAAAAATTCTTGAGTTTAAGTAGGTTCCATTTGTTTGTGTTCATGTTCATTACTCTAGGAGGCTGATCCAAAAAGATAGTGCTGTGATTTATGTCAAAGAGTATTCTGCCTGTGTTCTCCTCTAAGAGTTTTATAGTATCTGGTTTTACAATTAGGTCTTGAATCCATTTTGAGTCTATTTTTGTGTGTGGTATTAGAGAATGTTCTAGTTTCTTTCTTTCACACATGTAGCTGTCCAGTGTTCCCAGCACCATTTGTTGAAGAGGCTGTCTTGTCTTCTTTGTCATAGATTTACCAGAGATTGTCTTGCCACCTTTGTCATAGATTTTTTCTTGAAAATTTAGAGACCCATACAAAGACACATTAATTAAAACATATTAGAAATAAAACACTGTGTAAATTTAAGGTGTACATGTTAATTTGACAATTTATGTACTGTAATATAATTGCTATTGTAGTGATAATTAGCACCTCTATCATATTACATAAATATCTTTTTTTTAGTAGTTGGAATAATTCATTTATTAGTCTCTTGGCAAGTTTGATGACTAGAGTAGTTTTCTATATTCAGTGTACTGTGCATTAGCTCTCTAGAGCTTATTTACTACCTGTTTTAAGATTTACCCTTGAACAACATCTGTCTTATCCCCTACCCCCTATTCCATGGTAACCACCATTTATTCTGTTTTTATGAGTTTGGCTGTTTAGATTTTACACACAGTACTTGTCTTTCTTATTTAGCATAATATGCCCAAAGTCCACCCATGCTGCTGCAAATGGCAGTTTGCACTTTCTCGTGGCTGAAAAATATTTTGTTGTGTGCCTATATGCACACATAAGCATAAATTCCACCTCTTGTTTGTCTGTTCACTGGTTTACGGACATCTAGGTTGTCTCCATATCTTCTTGACCATTGGGAATAATGCTACACTGAATGTGGAGTATGGTTATTGCCTCAAAATCCTGTTTTCATGTCTTTTGCATATATACCCAGAAATAGAATTGATGGATCATAATACTAGATTTATTTTTATCTGAGGAACCTCCAAATTGGTACCACCAATTTACATTTCAACCAACAGTATTTAAATGTTCCCTTTTATTCGTATCTCACCAATACCTATTGTCTCTCATCTTCATGATGATATCCATTCCAACAGGTGTGAGGTGGCAGGTCACTGTAGTCTTGTGTTTCCTTGAAGAAAGGTCTATTTAGTTTTCTGCCTGTTTGTTAGCTGGATTATTTTGTTTTTGAGTTTTTTATATATTTTGGAGATAAAATCCCTTATCTGATACATGGTTTGCAAATTTTTTCTTGAAATCTGTTGCTTTTTCATCTGGTCAGGTGTTGATTTTGCTGTGGAGAAGCATTCGAGTTTGATGTAGTCCCATTTGCTTATTTTTGCTTTTACTGCATGTACTTTTGGTGTTACATCCAAAAAATCACTGCCAATAACAATGTTGAGGAGCTTCCTATGTTTCTACTAAGTTTTATAGTTATTAGGCTTTATGTTTAAATCTGTTATCCATTTTGAGTTAGTTTTTGTGAGTGGTGTAAGATAGGAGTCCAGTTTCACTGTTCTGCATGTGTTTATCCATCTCCCCATCATCATTTGTTAAAGAGGCTATTATTTCCCATTGGGTGTTCCTGGCTCCATTAGCAAATATTAGTTGACAGTGTATGCAAGGATTTAATTCTGGTCTGTTCTGTTGGTCTCTGTCCATTTTTATGCCTTTAAAGGTACTACCATACCTTTAAAAATAATTTATTATTACTATAGCTTTGTAGTACAGTCAAAAACAGGACCCGATACCTCTGGCTTTGTTATTTTTTCTGAGAAATGCTTTGACTATTTGCAGACTTTGTCACTTCATATAAATTTTGAGATTTTTTTTTTCTATTTCTGTAAAGAATACCATTGGTATTTTGACGGAGATTGTGTTGAATCTACAGTTGACTTTGAGTAGTATAGATATTATAACTATCAATTCTTATGATCAATTAATACGGGATGTCTTTCCATCTGTTTGTGTTGGCTTCAATTTCTTTCAGGAAAGTCTTGTAGTTTTAATTTAATAGAGAACTTTCATTTTGTTGGTTAAAGTTATTTACAGATAGTTCATTTTTTTCGATGGCATTGCGAATGTGACAGTTTTAGATACTTCATCTTTAGTGTACAGAAATACAACTGATTTTTGTATGTTGGCTTTAGACCCTGAAATTTAATAAAATTGTTGATTAGTGAGAGTTTTTGGGGGTAGTTTTTATATACAGAATCGTATCATGCGCTAATAATGACAGTTTTACCTCTTCCTTCACTATGAATTTGGAGGTATTTCCTCTTCCTTACTTGGTTTGCATGTTATTAGGATACCTCTTATCTGGAACTCTCTAGGCTTCCTAGATTTGGATAGCTGTTTCTTTTCTCAGGTTAGGAAAGTTTTCAATCATTATTTCTTCAAACAGTTTTCTACCCGTGTCTGCCTTTCTTTTCCTTCTGGGACAGTAGAATGTGAATTTCAGTCTACTTGATGTTGTCTTGTAAGTTGCTTTAGCTTCACTTTATCTTCACTTTCTTTATTCTTTTGGTTCCTGATGGAATGAATCTCTGCTCTGTTTGTGAGTTTACTGATACTTTCTTCCACTTCTTCTAGTCTGCTATTTGAACTCCTCTCTATTGGCCTTTTCAGTTTAGTTACTGTATTTATCAGCTCTGTGACATTTGTTTGATACTTTCTTGTATATTCTTTGCATATTCTTTGCTGAAATTCTCAGTTCATGCATTCTTTTCCTGGTATGGTGACCATCCTTATGACCATATTTTGAACTCTTCCTCATGTCAGTCACTCTTCTCTGTATCATTAAGGTCTGTTTGTGGAGTTCTTTTTCTTTTAAAACATATTTTTCTGTCTCTTCACTTTCCTTGACACCCTGTGTTGTGGTTTCCCTTTGGATCCTAGTAGTTGAGGGTGTGCTAACATCTGTCAGTATTCCAGTGGGGAAGATCTCGGTCAGCACTCAGAAACAGGCTGATTGGAGGCTGGATCCTCAGGCAGCAGCTTCCAAAGTATATGAAAGCACCTCTTTCAGGGAAAGACTGCAGGATGGGCATTTCTGCCTGCTCCCTCTGTGCTGAATTCTGAGGGGACAGGCATTTGAGAACTATTTGTTTGCCATGGTCCTTTGATGGACGTGAACGCGAGCCCTGCCGGCTCTCAGAGCCAAGTGAAAAAAGGGTGTGTCCTTTGGGAAGCTACTTCAAAAGTCAAGGTGCCAGATGGGATCACAAGCTTCTTTTAGGAAGATACCACTGACCTGGAGTGAGTCAGAGGGTCAGTGGGCATAGTCTACCCCTTTGCCTGTCTCCAGGGAGTCGTGAGGTAAGTCCCTAAATGTGAGCTAAATTAGAAGCCTTACTTGCAGGCAATCTTTTAAAGTATGCAAATAGCCTCCCTAAAGGAAAGGTTGGGAGAAGTGCGTTTCTCTCTGCTCCCTCTTCTGAGCTTTGGAAGGATAGCCACAGGGAGTCCTTGCAAATTTGTTAAAAATTGTTTATTTGTATTTGTAGTCTTGTGTGTCTTATGGACACAAGCCCTATTAGGCTTTCAAAGCTAGAAGTTTTGGGGACCCATCCCTCAGGTTAGAGTCTTAAAAGTTGGGGTGGAGAGAAGTTGTTGTACAAAAATATAATGATTCCATCGCTTAGCCATAAAAAGAAAACCAAGTAAAGTAAATCAGAAAGAGGAAAACAATTATCTTATATTGATGCATATATAAGGAATCTATAAAAAGGGTACCAATGAACCTGTTTTCAGAGCAGACAGAGATGCAGAATGGATGTGAGGATACAATGGAGGAAGGAGAGGGTGGGATGAATTGAGAGAGTAGCACTGACATATGCACTATTATGTGTAAAATAGATGACTGATGGGAAGCTGTACCGCACAGGGAGCTCAGCTCGGTGCTCTGTGATGACCCAGATGGGTAAGATGGGGGCAGGGGTGAGTGAGGCTCAGAGGGAGGAGGGGATATACATATATTTATAGCTGATTCATGTTGCTGCACAGCTGAAACGAACACCACTGTAAAGCAATTATCCTCCAATTAAACATAACAATTTTAAAAATAAAAAAAAAAAAATTGGGATGTTAGATGTTCAACCTAAACCCTGCACTGCTCAGGTCGAAACTGGAAGTTGTGAGTTCCTTTCTGATTGTATGTTGCTGTGCCGAGTGTGTGGTTTATGGAGACAATGTTCCTCAGCTTTTCCTACTCATTTGGATGTGTATTACATTCACTCAGTGCATAAGAGTTGCTCATCTACTTGCTACATTTCTCTCAGAGGGTATTGCTCTTTTTATAGCTGTAGGTTTGTTAGGTCTGTGAGTTAAGGTGAGTTTTAAGTCACCATCTTGGACCAGAAACTCAGTAACTCACGCTTCTAAACCTTTACCCCTGAATGCGCCTCTGAGCTCCACATGCATTGGGCACTATCACCTCTCCTTTTGATTCTCAGAAATAACTTAAACTTGCCCCTAAATATTATTTTTCTGAATGATATTTCTAGGAGTAATGAAGCAGGTCAAAGACAACACATCATCTGTGAGTCTTCCTTTTTTCAAATCGAATCTATCAGCCTGTCCTCTTAATATATCCCCAGACCTACTACTTACTATGTCATGTCCAGGTTACTATTACTTCTGGCCTACCCTCTTGCAAAAGCGGCCTCCCTTGACTCACTGCTTCTATTCTTGCTCTTTAACAATTGTCTCTCCAAAAAGCTGCCTTCTTAAAACCAAATCCTTTCATGCCCTTCTTGAAATTTCTCAGAACAAAATCCAAATTTCTTATAAAGGCCTACAAAGCCTTATGTGATGTGCAGCTTGGCTGCCTCTCCATCTTCGTCCTCCTCTATTCCTCCCCACTTCACATTGCTCCAATAACACTAACTTTCTCTGCAACAGGTAAAGGTATTTGTTATCTTAGGACCTTTGCATTTCCTCTTCTCTTTGTTCAAATACCCTTCCCTCTAGGTAGATTAACCAGGTGAAAAAAACAGGATGCTGAATTACATGTGAATTTGAGATAAAAATTTACATTTTAGTATAAATGTATCTTAATAATCTCAGGCATATAATAGTGGCCTGACACATAGTAGGTGTACTACAAGTACTTGATAAATGAGTACTCGTACTCAAATAAAGCAGTCGTTGGTTGATTAGTTAGGAACACTATAAACATAAAATACCAACTTAAAGGCTTAATTGTCACTTCACTAGGAGAGCTTCCCAGTTCTGGTTACGTATTAATTTGATAGAATGCAAAATTAGCAAACATACGAGACCTGTTGACGTATTAACGCAAAATACATCTGTATGTTCTAGAAATATTATGGAAAGAAAAATATTCTTTCTGGCTCTGCTGCCATTGTTTTTATTTTTATATTTCCAATGTTTTTTTGAGGGGGGGCGGTTAATTTCCTCTGTGTGATGATGAGATATGTCTGTTCAGTCTGGGAGGTGGTAGTTCAGATAACTTATTTGGAGTCCCTGAAGTCTGCATGTTGATCCACACTGAAAAATCTGTCCCTTCAGTTCCCTGATCATGTTTTCTCAAATGTTTTGCATGGGCAACCACATATACCAAGACTTGAAATTATTATATGAAAATAAATTATGAGATACGTTCTAAAAACATTCTAAATCACAAATGCATAGATGTGGGAGAAACCTCAGCATTTTTTTTTTCCCTATCTTAGAGAGACCAAAATCCCACTAAAACACCATAACCAGATAAATCAGTCTGATTTTTAAAGGTTAGTGGAGTAGATAACAGACTGGTACCTTGTTTCAGCTTTAAACTGTAAAGGAATAAAGTGCCAAAATTATTTACATATATTTTAAGATATGAAAGAATAATTTTAATTTCCTTCTAGGGACCTGTCTCAAAATACTCTTAGTAAAGATAACAACTAAGAATCCCTCATTCTTCTTTTTTTTTTCTGTCCCATTACTACTCAAGGAAAAAACATTTAAACCATGTTCTTGCCCTGAGGCTTGCTTTTTCATGATTTTGCCCCAAGGTTTACTTTTTAAGACCAGATATACCAGTAAGTAAAAATCTCTTCATTTTCCTCTTGTTAGACAAGTATTACTTAACTCTTACTCTTCCTTTCTTTCCCCACCCAGAACCTGGGGTGACTGACTGACTGCAAAGAGTCAGAGCTCACTGTGTGTGTATACTTGGTAGCGTGCGACACTATGGACTGCAGGCTGCCAGGCTCCTCTGTCCATGGGATTTTCCTGGCAAGAAAACTGGAGTGGCTTCCCATTTCCTCCTCCAGGGAGTAAAGCTCAAATCACTGGTAAAAAGCATCCACTAAATAAGAGCTATCTGGAATTTAGATAGCTCTATACTTACGGAGAAGGCAATGGCACCCCACTCCAGTACTCTTGCCTGGAAAATCCCATGGACGGAAGAGCCTGGTAGGCTGCAGTCCATGTGGTGGCTTAGAGTCGGACACAACTTCAGTTTCACTTTTCACTTGCATGCATCGGAGAAGGCAATGGCACCCCACTTTAGAGTTCTTGCCTGGAGAATCCCAGGGATGGGGAGCCAGGTGGGCTGCTGTCTATGCGGTCGCACAGAGTCGGACACAACTGAAGCGACTTAGCAGCAGCATACTTACATCACCCATAGCAGCTTCAAAGAAAATGCATATTTAAAATTATTTACGCAGGTAGATACCACACATAACTCTCTTAATAAGAATAAGGTCCCTAACAAATCATTTCCTACATAGCACCTTAATACATTTAACCACATTCAATCATGAGGTAGGTTTAATGTATGTGTATGTATACACACATATTTATTCTACATATTCATTTTTCGTGTTCTCAATAACATGTATTTACCAATGATGTTTGCATAAAATAATGAACTTCCTCAATAGTACATGTTATTGATTTGCTCCGTTTTTCTTTACCACTTAAATTCAAAAGCATTATTTTATTATCCCAGAACATTCTGACACTCCCTCTGCTATTCCACTTTTCTCTCCTTCTGATGAACTCACTCTTCAGTAATGGCCACATCTCCATCTAGTGGTTTCCTAACCAAAGACTACCTGGACAGCAATGCAGAAAGAAAGAACATAACAAATGCTGTCTAGTTAACAACATTCAGGATTCCAAAACATCAAAAAAGAAAAGAAAAAATGTAATGGAACTCTGACTATAAACTCAGGCCCTAAAATATCTATTCAGTCGTACTGAGTATGTAATTCAGAAATTTGTCAGAAAATAACAAATAATGATAATCCTAGCCTAATGTAAATAATATTAAGTAAAATTAACTTAAGAAATTAGAAGCACTTAGTGATACTAAAATATTTCACTAAGAACATCAATATCTAAAGAAATGCTGTTTAGACAATATCCATTTATATAGAAAGGCAAAAATTAGGATAATGAGCTTAGAAGGTACTGAATAATGCTTGATAAAACTGAAATATTTCATTAATTTTATGTTAGCAACTTTTGAAACAAAACTTATGACCATCTCTAATAATTGTCCTTAGGGTATTTCTCTTAAGTAAAAGAAAGACATCATGAAGAATGTATACTTTTTTTCCACATTGACTTAACCTTGAGTAAAACCTTAAGAAACATTTCCAGGCAAGAATACTGGAGTGGGGTGCCATTCCCTTCTCCAGGGTATTGTCCCGTAAGAGACATTATTAATTTTTAACTTAATATAGGAAACTGATATGCTCTATTCAGGATTAGATACGTGTAATATTTGAACATTGTTATTTACAAAACATTACTACTGGCATTTTAATAACCTGGTTTCAGGACATTTATTGTAGTGGACTTAGGGATATGGATTACTATTTAAAATTTCAAGCCAAACACAAAAACAAAGAAAAATTCGAGAAAGTGACTGACCATCCACAGCACATGAAAACTTGCAGAAAAATGAAGATAGGAGCTGACATCATGGTACAGGCACGACTCGTTGTGCATATAAGTTGATCCTATTAATAACGGGCAAAGTAGCAAGTACAGGAAAAGGAAAGAAAATACAGAAAAGAAGACATACAAGATGAGATTTCATGCAATTTGCTGGCAGTGAGCAGTTTATGTGAGCCTCCATTCAGAGCAGATTCACAGTGACCATTGCATAAGCATTACCAAAATACTCCAGTGCTAAAAAAACACAAGACATTATTAGCACATTAAGCTACTGAGCAAGAGTTGTACTTTCACACACAATCCATTTTACAACTTATAGGAACTTTAATATTGGAAATTTCTGTCTTTGTAAAATCTTCTTCTTGTGATCAAAAAATACAGTTTCCAACGGTGAAAATACTTTGGGTAATAGGTTTTTATATGATGTTGGAAGTGCACCTGAGTAAATTTAATCTGTCTTTGGTGACAAACAGTTGACAAGTGAAGTTTCCCTAATGAGTGACACTAGCCTTGGGTCCAAAAATAACATTCTTTGGGGAATAACTTGACACGGCAAAACTCCTTACGGTAGAGTAGACAGAACAAGAGAGTCCTCGTATCTGGGTCTTACTTAAGCCTCACTGTAAAAGAGGAAAAGGTCAAATAGCTCTAACTTTGAATCAGTTTTCCCCTTCAAAGACGAACTGATCAACAGTCCTTATGCAGGTAAAAGGATTTAGTGGCTAAAACATTTTGGGTTTTCACCCTTATTCCCCATCACCAATTTTACTTCTCTGCTCTGCTTCTAATCTGTATTATCTACTTGCATAATATGTAACTATGGAAATTCTTATTCTTTTCTGAAACAAATGTGATTATGTGTATTTGAGTAAATAAGTACACAATAGGTAAATCAGTTCTAAATAAATAACTTCTAGAAATGCACATTACTGAATAAATGATCTGATGTATTTTTAGAATAAGCAATTCCTAAGATGATAATGCTTTCTTTGCAAACCTTCATACAAAGAGACATGAAGACTGGAGAAATGAGAAATATTAAAGAAGTGTAGTTTTTATAAGTAGTGAGCACCTTTTATATGGGATTTGAAAAGTATAAAGCTACTTATATATACAGTAGTCTGGATAGTGCTTAGGAAAGGAAGACAGCTAACCTATAGGAAAAGGACTACTCATCTCAGATAACATACATTAAATATGGTGTGTAAAATTTTATCAACTTAATCCTGTGTTACTAACCTAGTCTAATTTCAAACAATATAAAAAGTAATTAAGAAAAGTAATACAAAGCTAATAGGTGATAGAATTACAAACCAATTAAAAAAGTAGAATTACAAAATAAGGGGACGACAGCGATTTAACAAGTTTTTAAATATACTGAATGAAGACTAAAGAAATTAATAAAATACTATAATAAAAACATATCTTCAAGATTGGAGTATAAATGGAGGTAGGCAACTCATATACTATTAGTAACATTTACTGTCAGTTACTATTTATTAGAAAGCCTTTAAAATCATTAGATTTATGATCTTGGAACATTAGTAAACTGGCATTGTGTTTGAAAGTACAATTTCTGTGGAAAGGACAGATAGATAGAAGAAGCAACTGTTAAGCTTATGCTAACCATGAAAAAATACTGAAATGAAAAAATCTATATACCAGCAAGTATGTCATGTTAATGAGAAATACTATGGTTAAGACATTATGTTGGAATTAAAACTGTAATTTGTCCCCTGAAATTCTTTGGACACACTTACCAAAGCATTGTTATCAAAGCAGACATCAGGCCCTTTTCGGTATCTGGGTTGCTTCACCATATCACAAGGATCTGGACCATCAGCTAAAAAAACTTGTTAAGGGATATGAAGTTACTTTTTCCCCCCCACAGAACTGAAAAAATACAATGCCATATATTTATTTCTCAAAGCAAGCAGGAGAAACCTATGACATTATTCTAGTGCCATACACTACTATAGGATTTAAGGAACTAAACTGCCACAAATTTTCTTTTGTTAGCCTAGGGACTGAGTGAAGAGATCAACTTTTTATCTGTACTGTACACAGCACGGTTGCTGGCACAAGAAAGTACTCTGTAAATATTTGTAGAATCTAAGTGGTTGAAATGTGCACATGACGCACCTATAAGACAGAGTCATTCACATAAGACCATAACGGAGGACCTTGGTGCCTCCTATTCAGCAAGATAGAAACTAATTCTAGTAATAAACGTGAGTTCCAAACATAACATACGGGAGGACTATCTTCCCAGAAACAGCAAAAACCAGAGGCAGTCTACCAAAATTCGGCCTGTAATGCTTGACTAGTCACTGCATTGCTATTTAGCATATTTACCCGCAGAAGCATTTTTAGCATTGCTGCCGTCGCAGTTGTAGCATGTGACAGGACTTACCTTCTTTCAAAGGCTGAGTAATATTCCATTGTGGGTACAGACCACATTCAACGCCATTAATGATGACTGGCTGTTGACAGCTTTCAAGGCACAGCAGACCTTTTTTCCCTTCTGTCCTATACCTGGGCGAGCTGACAGGGAAGACAGAGTACTCCCTCATCTGGCACCGTGTGGAAGTTTGGGCCAACAAGCCCCAGGGAGCACTGGCAGAAACCCAGCATCCTCCCAACCACCACCAAACCCCAAGCCAGGCATTCCCTGGTGCTCTCTAGCCATTTTCTGAGGCCCTTGGGAATCTGCATTGCTCTCTCCACAAAGACTCACTGTGCAAGTGAGAAGCCTCTCGCCTTCTCTGAGTGCATGTGTAGCATCATGAGTCTTGACATCTAAATGAAATTTTGTGTGACGGGTCCGTGCTGCCTCTGTGAGGTGATCTCAGCCCTCTGTGGTATTTTTCTCTTTCTGGGCACGAACAATGTGATATGGTTAAAAATGCATGGCTTTAAGATGGAATTTTCATTCCAAACCTCTCCAGTGTGAAAGGATACAAGTCTGCTCTGCTTGTATGAGCAGCCGTGTGTCACACGGACAAGTTCCTTTGCTCTCAACCATTATGAATATTAAGTTGGTGTTCATAAGTTTTTCTACGTGGAAGATTCTGTAGAATATTATAAAAGATTAGAGAAAATGTCATTTGAGAAAAAAACAGTTTTCAAAGACTGTTACATAGTAAAAAGAAAAGAAAACAAGACTTTTGAAACAAAGCATCACATGCACAAGCAGTAAAACTGAATGAGAATGCGTTTTGAAGAGAAAGATTAACATGGACATATTGTCTCTCAAACAAATACTAAAAAATTCCAACAGGAGATGTTTCTTAAGCGATAAACCAAATGCAAAATAAGTACCACTCTGTTGTTTAGAGTTGTAAGAAATGTTTTAGTTTACATGTTTAAGGAAGTGTGGTATTTAATCACTGAAAATGTCCCAGAGGTGCCTTATTTTACAGTGAAGGAAACTAGGAGTATAAAATGACTCAGCATTTGCCCAAGCTCATGCCAGGCTGAGGTCTAGATCAGGCTGTTAAACAAACCTTCTGGGAAGACAGAAATGCCGTCCACTTTAACCAATATGGTAGACAAACGCTTGCCACAGGATGCTATATTGAGCACCCGAAATGGTGACTAGTGTTGCTGAGGTACAAAACTGTAATATTAATTAGTTGCAATGACTAATGACTAGATGACAGAAATTGCCATCTGTGGCTGGTTACTACTGAATTAGGACAACACAGGTCTAGACAGAATTAAGGGCTTTGAATTCCATGTAGTGTTTTTTTCCCACATCTTAAGCTGTTTCTACCTTTCACAATAAAAATGTAGGTCTGTTGTTAAAGAGTAATTGATTTTTCAAGGAAGCGGGGTTTTCTTTTTTTCTTAACCTATTTAAGTTGGGACACAAGCATAGAGCAAATCAAAAGTAACCGTGGTTCAACTTATTATAGTGGTCTTTACATCACAGTTTAACTTAGTCATTTTTAAAGTATACATTGCTACTCTTGGACATCAATTAATGAAAGACCGAAGACTACTAAACTGATAAATCCACTTAACTTGCCACAGTTCTATTTTCTGAAAGTGAGGTCATGATATGCTAATCTCTAAACAAGATGGTCTGCTTTTTGCTGATTACATGCCGGACTCCACCCCTTTCCTCTCCTCTGCGTACCCTCCACCTCCTCGTAGGACATGGAGGTTTAATAAAGTAAGTAAGTCATAAAATCATACTGACCACATCGATTAAAAATTTGTGCTCGTTGCAGTTAACCCCTTCCTGAAAATACTTAAAAAAAAAAAAAAAACCTGTTATAAACTTCTTTTCCAAATTCCCCAGCAACCAACTGTTCCTGCCCTGTCACCTGCTCAGATTACCTCACCTCCTCATATTTCCTCTTCTCTCTGTTAACATTTCTTCTAGAAAAAGCTGTCCTCAGTTACTAAAAACAAAATATTCCATGTGCCTTCCTGCTCTGTTCTCAGGGATACTGTGACATAGATTATCCCTTTCCTCTTGAAACTTCAAAAATCTCCACCCTGCCATTCGTTCTTTCTATCAATACAAATAAAATAAAATTTTCCATTTCTTCCAAGAATTTTTCAAAGTGTTTTACGGACCGTGATGACCAACACTGACCTTGACTTCAGGAAATATGTTCTTAGTTTTTTCAGTTTCAAATCAAAGATAAGTGAATACTACAACTAAAACAATTTCCTACCCAAGGATATGTCTGTTAATCTGTTTAGTAAGTATAATTCTAATCAAAATTAGTATCATTTCTGAAAATAGCTCTACATTAGAAAAAATTTAATATGGATTCTTTTAGACAAAATACAAATTCCTTTATATTCTGCCTAAAAGTGGGCGTAATTTTCTTGATTACACAATTGCTAAAATAAGTTGAAGGAATTACAACTTATCGAAGTCAGAATTAACATTAAAAACCTTCAGAGAAACTGAAGATCTGCAGTGTTTTCAATGTAAAGTAGTTACTCATCTCTCTCATATTCAAATGACAATCTGTTATTTTCTGTAATGATTATACAAGTGAGTACAATTTCTTAGGGAAGCAAGACTAGTCCAGAATTGAAGAAACGAATTACCTGGAACAGTTTCCACAATCTAATACACCACTAAATGATTTACTATCGTTATCGAAAAAATACTGGGTTTGTTCAGTAATGCAACTCTGCTTTGACAGAGAGGCTGTAAAGTCATCATCTTCCATCTCAACTGTGGGGAAAACAAAGACCATTATTATGAGGGGTCTCCCAGAGCCTCCATTTCTCAAAGAGCAAAACAAATCAATCAGTATAAGGGCAGGCACCATAATTGGCTAGTTACTCCATGAGGTACAGTGGCAGCTCCTAAAGGTACCCATTAACTCTCATTAGAATAAATGAATTGGAATATATAACAGCTGCAAAACAGAAATCAATGTGACCTAGGAATGTTTCTAAGGCATTAGGAAAGTTGTGACAAAAAGAATTTAACCTACGAAAGTGTTAAATGGTCGATCTCTCTCTCACACACACACACACTCAGCACACCCAAAAAGAACATTTTAAGTTATTATGATAGCATCTGAGCCATTACATACCTGCCTCAAGAAGTCGTGGAAAGGTCAAACTCAAGAGAAACTGCTGTAGAATAGACCTAAATTTTAAATGCAAAAAACTATTGATAAAAAGCTAGGTGTTTCATTTTATAAATTATATCATAAACACCAGAGTATTTTTGCATGTACACATACACATATTTCTTTTTTCATCTTTCTGGAAAAACTGAGAATTTGCAAGCATTTTTATAGAAGTGTTTTTAAATTATATAAGACATTGTAAATTTCTTTCTGTAAAAGAAGTCATGAAGTCAGTTGTCTTCAGGACCCTGTGAGGGACACATAATGTGTGAAGACACTTAATATAAAATCTGAGTGAGGAGAAGTGATAACTCTAGGGAGAATGTCATCATTTTAGTGCATAGTTTTGACATTCAAGATTTTATCCTTATTTTCAATTTTGAAGCTGTATTATGGTAGGGAAAAAACACCACAAAACAAACAAAAATGACTGTGTACCATGGGTTTATTAACTGTTTACGTAAGGTGGCATAAAATAAAATGCATAATGTGGCATTCATGAAATAAAATATACCTTTAAATATAGGACATTTGGCACATTTCAGTTTTACAATAAATGACAATTGAGCCAAATACTGGTAAAAACTCATTTGGAACTGAGTTTAGTTAAAACAAAAGTGGGGAGAAGGGAAGTTGAGGAGGAGGGATTTTCTGGCCAGAAAATAGCATAAAAACAAGTATTTCAGGATGACTATGAGATTGACTTTGTACAGCCTATCTAAAATAGCATTTGACAACAGAAAGTACCATTTTTCCATTTTTCATAATTTTTAAGAAATCAGATTTTTAATCTAAAATCTTTGCTACTTTAATAAAATGGCATAATCATTTAATTTTAGCTGGGAAAGCCTCAAAATCAAGTGAACGTTATGTATTAATCTACATTGAACAAAACTTACACAATACAGCTGGGTAATGATACAAAAGAGGAACACGGAGGAAGGGAGGGAATGGACCCAGACATCATAGGAGGATTAGTTACTTGACTGACCAGACCCAAACAATGACAAATTTGATCTTCCAGACTTTCCACAGTGCCTCAATAAGCAATTTAAATGTCTTCTTTTCATTGGTGGCAGGATATAGGTGGAGGGGAAATGGGAGGAAGGGTAGAACCAGTGAAAAGAATTAGATCCATTTCAGGAATATGATGCCTCTAAAATGAGGCCAGCCTTTGTATGAAAAGTGAAGAAGTAGAAAGAGAAGTCATCATATCATGAATCTGATGGATGAAGACATTTAACGTGGGTATTTAAGACAATAACTAGTAAATTTCTGTAGATCAATGTGATGCCTACAATTTAAGGACTGAGTACAATATGAACACAAAATACCAGTAAAAAGAATTTCAACAGATCCACAGATAAAAGAATCCCGTGAAGAGGCTGAAGTTTAATAAAACTATTTTCATAGAAAAAGCTGAATAACTGTAATGGTTTTACACTGATCATTTAAGAAAAAAATACTTATGACTGTTAACAATATGTGCTGTAGGAAATAAATGTAGTTCCCGTAATAATTATCTACATGTCTGTATTTTCATCAAATTCTTTCCTATTTTACAACACTTTTTTCTCATTACCCATAAAACTAAAATTTGGACTTACCAGGCAGCAGCAGTGGCCCACCAGCCAATGTGTAATATGTCGGCTATTGATGGCTATAAAACAGGATAAGACAGTATTACACTAATGAGCCCCGAGTGTCCCTCTGACACAATGGGAAGCCGAGTGGATATTACTGACCACGTATGCTGAGCGATGCCCTGCTCCTTGTTTTGGTGCAGCTCCTGGCTCACACACCGACTGATAATCATAAGACTTGTTATAAGCATAAACTGATATATTAATCAGGTGTCTCATCAAACTTGGATCAATCTCTCCAAAAAATCTTCCAATCTGGTACAGAAAAAAATAATTACTATTTGGCTCACATTTGAAACTTTATTAACACTTGAATCAGTACAAAGAAACTGAACTAAAACCACTGAGGAGCTTAAAAACAAAAGCAAGTAATAAATGAGTATATGACACTTTGAAAGAACTCCCATGAGATTAGGTGTTTTCATCTGTTTCAAACCAGTTTGTATTAAGAATCATATTATCAACAGACTAATATGTGAAATTTTTCTAAATTCCTGAGATCACAAATAAAACAGTTCATATCATGTTAAAATCTTTACCAAATAAGTTGTAACAGAAACAATACCAGAAAGTAAAACTAACAAGTAAAAGGAAAACTATTTTTAGGATGTATTTTTTTATGGTTTCTATTACATTAAACACTTTGGTTATCAATTTTTATAGTGGTGTGGAGGAGTTTCATAATGTTGATCAGGGAAACACACTTTGGAAACTCTACCCCTTCCCACTTTAAGTACATACCTGGTTAGTATAATCATCATGATTTGCCATCAAAAGGAACCCACCATCATCTAGAATAACACAGTCCATTACCTATCAAAATAAAAACAGCAGTTAATACATTTTTAAGGAAGGTTAAATTACATTATGACTCCATTTTATGTAGATGATTATAACAATAAAAATAGGAGAAAAGCTTAAATAACTATATCTTATCTTGAAGGTATGTGCTCAGGAGATTCTGATGAAATAAGGGTATGCATAGATTGGTATCAAACCATCAGGGCTTGAAATTCCACCACCATCCAGCCATTAAAATTGTCAACTCAAGTCTGAACAATACATAAGAACAAATCAGAAAAAATCCTATTGCCACTCTGTGGTCATCTTAATGAACCAGGAAACTGGATAAATCAAATATTTAATAATGTATCATTACTTTTTATTATTATATTTAAACACGTAATTAAGATTTTGACAAGAAAGACATTTAAAAAAATCCATTTGGGGCACTATCCATCACAGACTTAAAAAGAAAAAGCAACACCATGAGGTTATTTATAATTGTTTTATATTAAAAATATTTGGGTAATTTGGGATGTAAAAGCAAGAATCAAGGGGAAAAAAGGCCTTTAAGGAAAAATAATCATATGTCCTAAAATGTTCCCAGTTTAAATTATGCTTAAATATATCAATCAATTTAATAGTTTTACTGTATTAAATTACAATTAAAAGCATTGTTTTCAGAGTTCAGGACATAATACATTCTGTTTTCCTAATATGGAAGAAGCTTGCTAAAACTTGCTCTAAAAACAGCTGATACATAGTCTATGTACAATGAACGTTACTGGCTATGGCTTCTCAAGATTTATGAGTGATAAAACGATACGAAACTCCTGCTTCCCTTGGAAACATTTGTGGGAGAGGGAGAGGGTGGGAAGATTTGGGAGAATGGCATTGAAACATGTAAAATATCATGTATGAAATGAGTTGCCAGTCCAGGTTCAATGCACGATACTGGATGCTTGGGGCTAGTGCACTGGGACGACCCAGAGGGATGGTATGGGGAGGGAGGAGGGAGGAGGGTTCAGGGTGGGGAACACATGTATACCTGTGGCGGATTCATTTTGATATTTGGCAAAACTAATACAATTTTGTAAAGTTTAAAAATAAAATAAAAAAAGAAAATAGGGGAATTCATCCTTATTGAGGAGAGGCATAACTTATCTAGTATCATTCGTACAACATGTTAAACTGGAAACAAAAGGTTCATATTAGCTTTTTCAATTTCTCAAACACAAATGGAAGTGATAGAATCCAATCCAGGCAAGTAAAACTTTTTTACAATTCTAAGGTTCAGTTAAAAGAAACTTTCTCACCACTATAATACAGCACAAAAATATTCAGATAAAATGCAAAAGATAAGGGAAGACTGCATTGATAATAAGTATGTTTCAGTTAGAAACCATGGTCAGAAACAAAGCCGAAATAAATATGTGCAAAAGAATCTAATACAATTGGGTCCAAAGAGAATATAGTTCATATTGATATAGCTTTTAAATGAATATTTTTAAATGCTTCTAAATTTAGGAATTGAAAGCATATAATTCAAATTCTCATCAGTGAATAAGTTTACCATTCCATACAATATTATTTTGGTATCTGATGAAAACTTCCTGCATTTTTGTACCATTAGTCTTAGAAAGAGTACCACAAAAAGTTGTATTTAAAAATTCCATTTTAAAGAGTTTTCTTACATCACTGTTTCTTTTACAGTCACAAACTGGACCGGCACACTGAAAGACAGAAAGTATAATTATCACCTCACATTTTCTTAATAACTGGATTTTAATTATATCATTTTAATTATTACCATAAAAGATTAAATGATAGTCTAATCATTAGTTTTACATTTATAAATTAGAGAATATCAATAAATATTTAAATGGGCATTTTAAACTCTTACATTAATAATATTTTTAATATTGGTTGACTAAACAAACAAAAAAATCTCTGAAAAAAATAGGAATTCATAATTATCTTCAGTGTAGTAGCATTAAAAGTTGATTTTGCCACTGTATTTGATTTTTTGAGACTAGTAAATGTAGCATAGGAATTAAAAAAAAAATCTTACCGGATCCCTGATTGATGTTTTGGTGAAATTCTCTATCCAGGAATTTACATCAATTTTAATTCCAACAACTGAAAAACCACGTAAAGAAAAATTAACACAAAATTTTAAAGAAATGTAGCCATAATTCTCACTTATCTTTACTCTCACATTTGAAAATTCCTAAGGAGGCAAATGTAAAAAAACCAGAACATCCATTTAATTGCAGATACACTGAGAAATGCTGATTCAAATTTATGTAAAAGGTTACACATTTAATTAGCTAGATATATATTTTGCTATATGATAATTTAGGTAATTTATAAAATAGCATTACATTGAATATAATGTTAAAATTAGAAATATATTTCTTGAGGTTTTCATTAAGAAGTAATATTAATAGCTCTTACACTATTACATAAACTTCTTTATATTCATAGTTCATTTTCTACAACCTTGCCAATTAATACAATAAGCTTAAAAATTGATAGTGTCAGGAATAGATTTATAAATATGCAGTCATTTGAAGGGTGAGCTTGAAGGGGCTTCCCTCACCTAACCAGCGCATGCAGTAGTTGCTGAAGAAATGTTTGCTAAAGTGTGGATAAATGAGCAGATGAGTAGGTAGGTGAGTGGGTGGGAAAGGGCACGTGAATGAGAGACTGAAAGAGTAAGACGGGATGAGTAAATAAGCAACTGTGAGAATGCAGGAAGGAGCAAATGAGCTGGTCACTGCATGAGCGACAGAGTGAATCCATGTAGTTGAACCAATGAGGGCTAAAACTGCCCTCAGGAGCAGAAAGGGATTTATCTGCTTTTTCAATATGGCCTCTCTAAACCCTGTATCAGAGAAGGCAATGGCACCCCACTCCAGTACTCTTGCCTGGAAAATCCCATGGACGGAGGAGCCTGGTGGGCTGCAGTCCATGGGGTCCCTAAGAGTTGGACGCGACTGAGCGACTTCCCTTTCACTTCTCCCTTTCATGCATTGGAGAAGGAAATGGCAACCCACTCCAGTGTTCTTGCCTGGAGAATCCCCAGGACGGGGAAGCCTGGTGGGCTGCCGTCTATGGGGTCACACAGAGTCGGACATGACTGAAGTGACTTAGCAGCAGCAGCAAACCCTTTATAGAATTCGAACAACACTGATTTACATAATACTTTTTTTCCTTAACTTTTATTTATCTGTTTACTCTAGCCCACTTCTAACTCCCACTAATGCTCAGTTTTAAGAACTTTTGCATTTGTTTGACTTAGTTTACCAAATATTTCATATTCTTTATTCTAAGCTTTTAAAAAAGATTCCTACTTTTTAACAGATATATAATATAGATATGACATAATTTATCTTTCTCAATGATGTAAACAACTTTTAATGTTTAAAATATCACAGACATTTACATCCTTGGCGATATCTACTCTGCTACATGGCATGTGAGATCTTAGTTTCCCATCCAGGGATCAGACCCGTGCCCTGTGCAGTGGAAGCGTGAAGTCCTAACCAATGGACTGCCAAGGAATTCCCTCTACTTTTATATATTTGAAATACTTAATAGGTTAGATTTCTAAAGTGAGATTGCTACATCAGTCAAACATTTAGAATTTTGATATATAGTATAAAACTGACTCCATAAATTTGTGTCAACGGTGTATAAACATATACACACTTCTTTCAAAAATTTGTCAACTCTTTATAGTATCAATTTAATTTTATCCCCAATCTCATAGGTAACTGTGTCTCATTTTCTTTTTCACACTCGGATGTCTTTGACTGTATTTTGGTTGAAGCTTACTGATAGCCTTCCTGATAAGTACTGCCAGTTGATATTAGAAACAGTAGGTCACATTTAATTTCAGTCCTGTGTATGTGGATAGTATATATGCTTACCTGCAGGTTTAAGAAGTTTTCCTTGGATGTAAATTTCTACAGCTTTGCTTACCATAATGCCTGATTCATAAGCACCAGGTCCACTTTCTAAAAGAAAGGAAAAAAAAGGAAAACAAACCACTCTATCTAAATCAAATAATATTATATTTCTTTTAATATATATAGGAAAACAGTATTTTGCTTAAATATTCTAGCATAGATATGTTATCAAGGAATGGGTGGTCTCCTCTTCCCTTTTCTTCCTTTTTATACCAGGCTAATTGGAGTGTCCATGAATTGGTTGCATTAATTGACTTTGGAATGGGACTTATTAGTTTGGCTGCATCACTCTCACAAGTTAAAGGATGCACACCAAATCTCTGGTTTATTATACCTATAAAAATAATGAGGAGGCTATTGAAATGAAGCAGAAAGATTGATCTTAGATTCATGAAACTGCTGTAAAAGATACATGTCCCTGGAAAAAACTGAAATTCCCTGAACTTCAGTTTCACCATTTGTACAAATGATGGTAATAAGCCCAACCTCTAGAAAGGCTGAAGGAAATAATTTCACAATTTGTATGGAAATACAAAAAACCTCGAACAGCCAAAGCGATCTTGAGAAAGAAGAATGGAACTGGAGGAATCAACCTACCTGACTTCAGGCTCTACTACAAAGCCACAGTTATCAAGAGAGTATGGTACTGGCACAAAGACAGAAATATAGATCAATGGAACAAAATAGAAAGCCCAGAGATAAACCCACGCACATATGGACACCTTATCTTTGACAAAGGAGGCAAGAATATACAATGGATTAAAGACAATCTCTTTAACAAGTGGTGCTGGGAAATCTGGTCAACCACTTGTAAAAGAATGAAACTAGAACACTTTCTAACACCATACACAAAAATAAACTCAAAATGGATTAAAGATCTAAACGTAAGACCAGAAACTATAAAACTCCTAGAGGAGAACATAGGCAAAACACTCTCTGACATACATCACAGCAGGATCCTCTATGACCCGCCTCCCAGAATATTGGAAATAAAAGCAAAAATAAACAAATGGGACCTAATTAACCTTAAAAGCTTCTGCACATCAAAGGAAACTATTAGCAAGGTGAAAAGACAGCCTTCAGAATGGGAGAAGATAATAGCAAATGAAGCAACTGACAAACAACTAATCTCGAGAATATACAAGCAACTCCTACAGCTCAACTCCAGAAAAATAAATGACCCAATCAAAAAATGGGCCAAAGAACTAAACAGACATTTCTCCAAAGAAGACATACAGATGGCTAACAAACACATGAAAAGATGCTCAACATCACTCATTATCAGAGAAATGCAAATCAAAACCACTATGAGGTACCATTTCACACCAGTCAGAAAGGCTGCGATCCAAAAGTCTACAAGCAATAAATGCTGGAGAGCGTGTGGAGAAAAAGGAACCTTCTTACACTGTTGGTGGGAATGCAAACTAGTACAGCCACTATGGAAAACAGTGTGGAGATTCCTTAAAAAACTGGAAATAGAACTGCCTTATGATCCAGCAATCCCACTGCTGGGCATACACACTGAGGAAACCAGAAGGGAAAGAGACACGTGTACCCCAATGTTCATTGCAGCACTGTTTATAATAGCCAGGACATGGAAGCAACCTAGATATCCATCAGCAGATGAATGGATAAGAAAGCTATGGTACATACACACAATGGAGTATTACTCAGCCATTAAAAAGAATACATTTGAATCAGTTCTAATGAGGTGGATGAAACTGGAGCCTATTATACAGAGTGAAGTAAGCCAGAAAGAAAAACACCAATACAGTATACTAACGCATATATATGGAATTTAGAAAGATGGTAACAATAACCCTGTGTACGAGACAGCAAAAGAGACACTGGTGTATAGAACAGTCTTATGGACTCTGTGGGAGAGGGAGAGGGTGGGAAGATTTGGGAGAATGGCATTGAAACATGTATAATATCATGTATGAAACGAGTTGCCAGTCCAGGTTCAATGCACGATACTGGATGCTTGGGGCTGGTGCACTGGGACGACCCAGAGGGCTGGTATGGGGAGGGAGGAGGGTTCAGGATGGGGAACACATGTATACCTGTGGTGGATTCATTTTGATATTTGGCAAAACTAATACAATTATGTAAAGTTTAAAAATAAAATAAAATTAAAAAAAAAATAGAAAGTTTTAGGGAAACAGCCCAATAGAATATTTTTAAAATATAGACTAGTAATAATTTGTACAAATATTATGCAACTAATACTGATTAAAGCAGAGTAAACTGATTAATTACATTTTTAAAAATTCACTAAACATTCTTCAGTGTATTTTCAGTTTGTGAAATTAGGGATTATCTACATCTGTTTCACTGTACCGTGCATGCCTGTAGATATGCTGTATTCACATTACTGGCTGGCTGATTTCCTGTAGATGTATTTTACTTCTTCAACTAAATGGATACTTCAGTCTTTCCAGTGTCATGCATATGGTATATAATTAATAATGATTGATCTGAGCAACTATCATAATATATATTGTTTGGTAGGAAAGCAGGTAGTAGCAATAATTTATTTTAAAAAGGGGAATTGAGATGAATGAATTGTTAAAGTAGTACTTACTGTTAAAGTAGGGAGCGGTGAAAACATAGTTATCGTTATCTAGACTTCTTTTATAGAAGCTGTCCTCATATGTTTCTGGGTTTTCTTGCCAATTTTCTCCAGCCCTAAGGAGGAAGTGGCTCATCATTTTTATTCTTTAATCTATGTGATAACTTACTTTTCCATTTGTGGACATCACTGAACTTTACAGATATGTCTGCATCTCTGGTACGTGTAAGGAAGTTAGTGGTAATTGATGGTGTAAATGACATTCATTACTAAGCAATAGATCAGCACAGAGTTAAATTAAGGAGCAGAAAAAGCTGACTCCAAGTTTTACTCTGACGTTTACTAGCCAGGTAATTGAGGACAAGTCAGTTAGTAAGTCAATTAATATTAAAAAGCCTACAGAGCCCACTTTATGGACTCTTCTGAAGATAAACACAGATAAAATCCATACATGAGTGAAAATAATGAAGTGCTATGCAAATATTGCCAATAGTCATACTCATAATAACATTATGTTCATTTAACCAGGTTAGTTATGTCTACAAAGAGAAAAATCTCTTTTAAAACTTCTTAAATTTTGTAATATAGGTGACGAGGAAAAATACAATTGAATCATAGCATGTTTTTCAAGAATGGAGTTTTTTAATAATTAAGTACTTTAAATAAACTCTAATTTAATAGTGATCAGTTTCTCTGAAGAATAGCTTCCTAATACAGTAATGCACAGATCCTTGGAGAAGTCCTCTGTAATGTACTAACTTTTACAGATGTTATTTGAACTTACTCTTTCGGATAAACTCTGGTAATCCCACCATCAGTCACAACAAATCGTGCTTTCACTCCCTTGCTGAAACAGAAGACAGAAGAAGCAAAGTTTCGTTCAACTGAGTCTTTGTACGATATTTAGATGTTGGTGGTACAAAGAGAAATAAAATGGGTTCCTAAGATGAAGCTGAAACTCCAATACTTTGGCCACCTGATGAGAAGAGCTGACTCATTTGAAAAGATCCTGATGCTGGGAAAGTTTGAGGGTAGGAGGAGAAGGGGATGACGGAGGATGAGATGGTTGGATGGTATCACCAACTCAATGGACATGGGTTTGGGTGGACTCCGGGAGTTGGTGATGGACAGGGAAGCCTGGCATGCTGCGGTTCATGGGGTCGCAAAGAGTCAGACACGACTGAGTGACAGAACTGAACTGAAGACAAAGCAAGCCAAGGTAAATATATGAATAGATGCACACTACAGTTTAACAGTTAAAATGTCTAAGAAATAGTTAAAGAGAGGATCTTCAAGGAAGACATTTCATAAGAAACAATGATATAGCTGCATTTTGAAGACAAAATGGTACTTAACAGAGATGACAGGAAGACACCACATGTGAAGCAATGAGTACATGTGAGGGGAAGCTAGTGAAGAGTGGTAGCGTTTGGTGCACAAAAGCGTAAGGCACGAGCTGAGAAACAGTAGGAAGTAAAATTCCAAGTATAAGCTTCTGAAAAATGGTCAGCTCATGTATGAACCTGAAATTAGGACTCTGTTTTAAAAGTGAGACTCTGGCAAGTCTGTGTTACATGGAGAATAGATGGGGCGGGGCTGTGGGCAGAGAAATCAGAAGCACTAAAGGCAGAAAAATCACCTGCTGTGATGTCCTAGAAATGGAAAAACATTAGAACCTTGAGAATGAAGAAGAGAGGAAACTGTTTTAGAAAAAATTATTTAACATTTGGTGGTTGATTAGAAATGGAGTGGAGAAGAAACTGGAACAGAACAATCATCAGATTTCTCAATTTCTTGACTGGGTGTTCTACTGCTGCTGCCAAGTTGCTTCAGTCGTGTCCGACTCTGTGCGACCCCATAGACAGCAGCCCACCAGGCTCCGCCGTCCCTGGGATTCTCCAGGCAAGAACACTGGAGTGGGTTGCCATTTCCTCCTCCAATGCATGAAAGTGAAAAGTGAAAATGAAGTCGCTCAGTCATGTCGGACTCTTCGCGACTCCATGGACTGCAGGGTACCAGGCTCTTCCGTCCATGGGATTTTCCAGGCAAGAGTACTGGAGTGGGTTGCCATTGCCTTCTCCATGTCTGGGTGTAGGGCAGTACTATTAGAAAGCTAACTGAACATTCATTAAAGATCCTATATTATCTCAAACACTGAGACACATGCAAGCACATCAATTTAATTTGGTTATTCACAGTGAGGTGTGTAAATATGTAAAGCTGAGTAATGGTTGATGTTAATCCTGACACACACCCAATACTAAAAATTCAACAACTGCAAAATGGTTTTCTTGAGAAATTGTTATTAAAGATAATAAACTTTAATTTTATGAGGCCCATTTCCCCCAAATTTCCCAGAGTTGCTAAACTGAAATACAGAATATATATCTTTTTATTAATAAGAACAAATACTTACATGTTTTTCTGCTTACTCCAGTAATTTTGGACAAGTTCATTTGTAAAGCCTGCATCCAGCAAGACTCTATTAATCAAGTCTGTGTTGCCTAACACAGAAAAAGGAGAGGCTTAATTATACCCAAATAGTTTAATTAGGATAATAATGAAACAAATGTATATTTTAAGTTTCCAAAGCAATTTAGAGTGGGTAATATTTCTATGAATTTAAAAATGTACCCTTATTAATTATCTGCATTTTCATGTGTATTCCTCTTCCTCCCACTTTTCAGGATATGGACATAATATTAGAAGTGGAAAAGCCAGTTATTTTCTAAATGTTATCAAAAAAACAGGGATTTCAAAGCATCATAATTTCATAGACTTCATTTCAATTCACTCTAGGAAAGGAGACCATTATTTTAATCTATAATATATATATAAATCAATGTTGCAAGTAATTTCATAATTTTTTATATTTTCATTATGTTCCAAGCCTAAAAATGGTTCTTCCTCTCATTTCGTATGATCTCTGCATTTTCTGCTGATATTACCTTTTAATAACTAGGGTATTTTTAGGAAAAAAAGAATAGTTAAGATTTTGAAATGTTTTAAGAGCCAAGAATCCATAAATCTGTATGAGGTTTCATAGTAAAATGATGCAAATTTATCTAAAAGACAAATAAAATGGTTAAAAACTAACTAGTAAAATGTATCTATTCCAACTTGATTTACTTCATAAAATGGAGAATTATAGATCCATACTTTTTAAAATTAAAGTTAACTGTGATAAAAATAGAATATCAAGAAGAGAGAAAATTATTAGGTGTTATAACTTTATTTAGTTTTGTGTTTATACTATCCATATTAAAACTCATTATATGAATTGGAGGATATAAATAACTTGATAAAATTGTGTTGTGTTTTCCTCTATATAGCAAGAACAATGCAATGAAAAAAACCTTCAAAAGATCATTCCAAATTAAATTCCTCAAATTTGAGAGGAGTAAAGGTAAGCCTATCTTATTTACCATTTGCAAGTATTTAATATCTGGCTTTGAAAATTAAAGTTTACTTAATAATAGCATGAAATTTCTTTAATATATGCAAAAAATTGAGTCAAATTGTTTCATTTTACGATTAAAAATTCAAAAAGTAAATAAATAAACCAGCATAGCAACAAACTGAACTGAACCAAGATTTGACCACTTTGAATATAAACACAGTGAAACAATGATTGCATATAAATCCATACTTACATGATGGGTTGTTTGGAGTTTTCCTATCAATAAACTCATTAAAATTTAAAAGAAATTCGGTGTTATTATCTGATATTTTAAGGTCATTGCAGTAATCTCTGAAAAACATATTTTAGGATATTAGGTGTTAAACTCAAAACTTTAAAAAAATGTTCATAGCAATCATAGGTAGTGGAAACAATTTTTTTATTTTTATTTTTTTAGTTAGTACATGATTTTGTAAGCTGTTGAATTGTTATCTCCATCTCATCTCTATAATAGAACAATATTTTTTCATTAAGTGCTAAAGAGTATAGATAATATATATTAAGCTTTTGACCTCTGGACCAAAAGGTGCTCAATAAAAATTAACTTCTGTTATTCCTGTGGGTTTGGTGGTTAAGTCACTAAGCCATGTCCGACTCTTGCAATGCCAGGGACTGTACCCCTCCAGGCTCCTCTGTCCATGGGATTCTCCAGTCAAGAATACTGGAGTGAGTTGCCACTTCCTTCTCCAGGGAATCTTCTCAACCCAAGAATCGAATCCAGGTCTCCTGCACTGCAGGCAGATTCTTTACTGATTGAGCTATTATTGAATATTTACAATTAGAAATTAACATCAAGAAATTAAAATAAATTAAAAAGCATTTATTTATTAAATATCTCAATAAACCCATCGCATGATAGCACTTTTATGAGAAATTACTGAATTTTCAGAAAATAATCTAGTAAAAACAAGTGTCATTGATGTGCTTATTTGCAAATTTCTGTTAACTCCTGACTTAATAGAAGACAAACGTGCCTCTGCATTCAATTGACTGCAAGACTGTTTGGCACATGTCCTCATAAAAATAATCAGTTGGAAAAGAGAGAATTATTTTAATTGTCTTCTCAGGTAACTGTCACTATGCTTTAAAATACCACTATAACTTGATTATTTGTAATTTCTTGCTTTGTAATTTGTGATACAGAATCTGAAACAATACCAATGAACTTCTCTACCCTGTTATATTAAAATTCAATGCACCATCTTACATTTTGAGTGACTCTTTCACCCACCCATGATTTTCTCACATCATAAATTGGTTATTTGGAAAATGTGAATAATGTAGATCTTTCAAACAATGATGCATTTCATTATAATTACTGAAAATTCACATTCATAAATTATATCACTGATCTCATTAGATAAGTCTATAACTACTGCAAAGCAGTCCTGCTTATAGTAATAAATATAACTTTCCTAAAATTCTAACTTTTGTTTTAAAGTTCAGATTTTGTCATTGAGAACAATTACTTTCGGTCGTATTCTTCAAAGTAAAAGGCTCACTTAATGGATTTTTGAGAAAATGCCTGCCATCCCAAGTCTGAATAAGCATACTTCATCTGTCATTCCTTCTTTCTAATAAAACATTTCATGAAAAAAGTCAAGACACTCCTATTTTAGCTCTCAATTCAAACAATCACACAGGTGCTTTTCTTTCTTTCTTTTTTGAGACAGCCAAGTTACTCTAGTATACAGTAAATTTCCATTTTCTTTATTCAGAGTATTAAAAGATACATGCTCAAGGATATTTTAAAGTGACACTGGCTTTTTCCCCAATGTGGGTGTCTTGCATTGAAGATGAAGTGACTACCAGTACACTTTGGTGCAACTGCCTTGACTCCCAGTGCGGTAACAGCTCACTGTTGCTTTTGTACTGGCACAGCACTGCAAATACCAATATCATGAAAAAGACAAATGCCACTTAACACTGGTAGGAAAATAGCTTTGTCCTTGTGAATTCTTGGAAAGAGTGTTTGGAAACCATTGTTTGGGCTTCATACTATGAAAACTGCTGTTCTAAGTGCTTTGAAAATGCAGAATAAATGTAAGGTCCCATAAATATAAGAAGACTGCAATCACAATAACTAGGTTAATACAACTAACAAGCTAAACAATCAAATATTCAAGACAAAAATGCAATTAAAAAGTAAACATTTTCAGATGCAAGCCCATGATTTAAAACACAAAGCCTCAGGGAGCAGAGAGCAACAGAATGTCATAACTTCTTGGTTCATTGAAAATTTTAGTTTGGAGGCAAGGTTTAAAAATTTTTCATAATTAATACTCAGTTTTTGAGAGCTAAAATCGACTTCTTCCCACAGTGTTATGCTTTTTGGGAAATAACACTAGCCTGCAAGTCAAAAGGCTACTATTATATTATATTGAAGTAGCATCTCACAGAATTAGAAGCTGATGGCAAGATTTTAGAAGGATTAAGTAAAATGTTGTAGAAAGACTAAATAAAATAATTATTAATAAAAATCATTTAAAATTCCATGTTATTATTTAAAAGGCATTTCTAAAATTATCTTTGCTCATTTAATTCTAAAAATAACTTTACCAGGAGATAATTTAATATTTCAATGGTGAGGAAACTGAGATGTAAAGATGTAAAAAGATTTATCCAAAGGCACCTAACTGGCAAATGGTCAAGCCCAGAGGTGAAGCCAGTCTTCAGATCCCAAATTAGTGTTTTAACACAATATACAATGTGCTTTAAACTTTTACTTCATGAGCTTTTACACCCACAAAGCTTCAAACCAAAAGCAGGTTCGACCTCTCTCAACAGAAGGCTGTTCTGAGCAGTTAATTTAGACAATGTCATAATGTTTTGCTTTTGTTTTTATCCTCACTGGCTGGATTATACCCAATTTTGAACTAGTCTCAAGATATTATTGACTTGTTGATGTATTCTAATGGCCAAGCAGAGAAAGTGTTGGAGCTGTCATTAAGGAGAGAAGCTGAATTAGGATAGAAGCAGAAGTAAAAAAAAAAAAATTGCACAACAGAAATGTGAGAAAACAAAGTGCTGACTGTGTCAGAAGAATGAGTTGTCCAGTAATAAGAATGATCCTGGACAACAGAAAGTCACCCCCAGGCAGCAGGCAATAAGCAGCAATAGCCTGACTAAATATCTGAGGTGTGAATGTGTGGCTAAACAGACAGCACCAACATCAGTTGCCTGTTAGCCTAACGATTGTTTAGCACATGGCTGGGAGCTTGACACTGCAGATAATCACCACTTCCTGTTCCAGAGGAACCACCCCAGGCAAGTCTGTGACAGGCAACATACTGCGGTTACCACAATTGCTGACTTCCCCTTAGGATGAGTTGGAAAATTCGCTGGTAAACGTTCTACGATGCTGTTTTCCTATGAGAGATCCAGTCTACATGCTTTGGATCATAATTTTTCTGAGGATTTTTTTTTTCTTCTAAAAAAGATTAAGTAGCAAGATGGAGAAACCTCTGGATGGGTTTTGACCAATTTCTATTTCCTGAAAATACCTTCATAATCTGAAAGCTAAAAATGATCTCATTTGCTCACTTTGTGTTTCCGAGCAAATGAAATTTGTAACTTAAATTACTTTGAAACTAAAAGATCTTTGGTATTAGAAATTTGCCAAATTATTTCTAAAATACTGCTTGTTCTCATTCTATTTCACTTACATAGGTCATACATCACAAATTAGTCTTTAACTACTGGGGATCACATACTTTTATTTCTTTCTCATTCCAACATATCTTTGAAGTGCCTTCTTATTTCTGATTACCCCAGAAAGATAGAAAAATTATTTCATGTTTCATCCCTCTGACGGTAATTCTCATAAAGGGAGGAATAATGCTACATGCATCTGTATTCTCAATGCTTTCCTTTCCAGTAGTGTTAAGACTGAAGGAAATGTTAAAACTGAGTACTAATCAGGATCAAATAGTATAATTATATAGGAATTAACAGAAATGGTTCTACATCTAAAAATTGCAAGCTTTTGCCTTTAAATTATTTTAAAATAACTGCTTTTTAACATTCTTTGTTAAATAGCACTCCCTCCTCCTCCTACCTCTACTAGAACCATAAATAATAACTAATATTTATTTAGAGCTCATCTTTTACCAAGAACTATATTAAATATATATTACTTAAGTAATATACTTACAAGTATATATTACATGTGGTATTATCTCATTTAAAGCTTATAAAAACTCTATATGCTAATGCTAAGTCACTTCAGTTGTGTCCGACTCTGTGCGACCCCATAGACAGCAGCCCACCAGGCTCCCCCGTCCCTGGGATTCTCCAAGCAAGAACACTGGAGTGGGTTGCCATTTCCTTCTCCAATGCATGAAAGTGAAGTCGCTCAGTCGTGTCGGACTCTTTGCGACCCCAGGGACTGCAGCCCACTAGGCTCCTCCATCCATGGGATTTTCCAGGCAAGAGTACTGGAGTGGGGTGCCATTGCCTTCTCCGAAAAACTCTATAAGACAGGTATAATTGTTAGCACTATTTTGCTAGTAAAGAAACTAAGATGCAGGAAATCTGAGTAACATTCATGACAATGAATATCTGGGAAACAGACTCTGATAGTGTTGCTCTAATTTGCTTCACTGTTCCCCATTAATAACAGTGACAAAAACATATGCCTGATATCCTGGGTAACATAAATGTCTGTCTTTCCTCACCATTTTTTTTTTCTTTTTCTTAAATTTTATCAGTTTATTTTCCACAAATCTTTGAATATACATTCAATGCCCACTTTCCCAGGAAATGTTCCCTACAAAAATATTTGCTCAGCTGTACTGGATGTTCTTTTGAAATTCCCTAAGTATTTACGTATTCAGTGTAGATATTTATACCTTAGAGTATAGAGTAGCAAGGAAATGGATTCAAATCCCTTATTATTTACCACCTCTAAAACTGTTTCTTAATCCGTGAAATAGGATAATAATACTAATTTATTATATTCTTTTGAGGGGTAAATGTAATCATAGCATGTAAAAGGCTTAATATGTTAACTGAGGGAGGCACTCATTGATTTATCCTACAAGCTACAATGTGTCTTTCTTTCTCTGGTACTTACTCCTTCCCTAAATTTTACAGGCAAATTCCACTCTTCTAGCCATGATGCTGAACATACTTAAGGCTGCAGCAGTGGTCCATATGCTTATCTTTGCTGAATTAAACAAAATCGATTGCCTACAAATTGGGATTGAGAGATATATTCATCCTCTCTAGGAGAACTTGGACATTTACCATGCTTTCTACTTTGTTTAAGAGGGAAGTTGAAAAAGCCAATCTGCATGGTCTGCTATTTAAAAATTAAGAGAAATGAGTCAAGGAGCTACCCAGAGAAAATCACAGATCTGAGATGGAGGGAGAGTCTCATCAACAGAGCACACTCAGTATCTCAATGCCATTTCATCTCTGTGCTATACAGTAATATTCTGCTTTCCATCTTCTACTAGTTTCAGCAGTTTAGTTGTTCAAAGTTACTTGTAGCAAAAAATTGCTTGTAAGATTGCAGGCATTATTAACATGATTTTAAAAATACTTTTCATATATTTATAGATTCTCCAGTCACCAAATATTTACGAAGCCCCTACTGTGTGCCAGGCAGCAGATGTGATATTGAATATTGAATGGTAAGCCAAAGAGATGCCATCATGTCTCGTCTGGGGAAAGTAAGTAAAGTGAAATGTGGCCAGTGCTCTAGTATGGGAAATATAGGACTCTGTGAGGCAGTCAGCAAGGATGTCTAATCCAGAGAGGACAGGCAAGAAATTCCCAGGTGGAGGAGCTATGAAATTGGAGTCTGGAAAGGACTGGTGGTGGGTGTGTTCAAACCAGAATAGAAGGTTAATGTAAGCAGGATAAAACACATTTAGGAACTAAAAAAAGTTTAGTGTGGCTGGACTTTAAAGCAGAGGTTGGTAGACTGCTTCTTAAAGGGTAGGAGATTGAATGATTCAGGTTCTGTGGGCTAAAAAGGTCCAGGTCACCACCAGAGACAGTACCTCAACAAATGGCCACGGCTATGTTCCAGTAAAATTTCACATTTAAAACAGGCAGCCAGTCTCCAGGCCAGTTTGTCAGCCCCTGATTTAGAGCACAGGGTACCACACTGGTAAACTGGTATCTAGTGACAGGATGTTTGAAAGCCATCCTGTGCAGAACAGACCATCATGAGGACAGTGCGAAGCCACTGGCTAGTATTTAGCAGATGAGGACCAAAACTTTATGGAAAGTTTAGAAATTCCCTCTAGTTCCAAAAAGGAGACAGAAATAGGAAGTAAGGGAGAGATACTGGAGGCAGGGAGATCAATTAGGAGGCAGCCTTACTAGTTTAGGTGAGAGAAAACACCAGGCTGAACAAAAGCAGCAGAGTCTGACAGACGTTCTGGATACTCATAAGATAAATCCTGCTTGGCAAGACTTATTGATTGACCAGAAGTTAGACATCTTTGCTCCCTTTCTTTGTATCTATCAGCTTTCAAGAATGGCATTTAGAGAGGACAGTATTTTTGTTACTGAGGCAACATGGAAAGAAGAGCTCCCCCAAAAGAAGACAAATGTTCAGGAGATAATGAATTTGAAGCACTTTGAAGAGAGATTCCCATCATGTTTCACAAACATGAATGTCTCATATTGAAATAGGTAGGATATACATGAAGTCTAGAAATAGGTATACTGTTTGATCTTCTAATGTAAGGTTAATAAACTATATATTATATCTATTGTGTTTCTGGATGATATGATCATCCTGGAGACGTGGGAGCTGTCAGCCCAAACCAAAGCATAGAATACTTGAGAGTCTGTGGTGTATCTATCGATGCACAATACGAAGATAAGAGGGTCCAGCAGCTCATGTGAGTGATGTGCACAAGAAGGGAAGCTCATGGAATAGACTGAGCATGCAGCTGGGGAGGGAGAAACCTAGAAAAGTGTGTCAACAAGCAAGAGGAGGCAAGTGTCGAAAGAGATGGGATTAGCAGTGTCCACACTGAAGGAAATCCAAGCAAGAAAGCCGCTCCAGGGCAGTCACTTACAAAGCAGGAATATGCTTTGTTAATACAGATTTCTGAAAAAGTTTTATATATATTCCTTATTTTCAAGAAGAGAAAATTCAGATATGCTTATGCAGAAATAAAATGAAAGAATAACTGAGACCAATTTTTAGGAACCTTCTGAAAGGAATTTCTTTAAGAAGGAAAAGATGAGAGAAGAGAATACTACAAGCTTCTGAATGTATTTTATTCAATAATTTAGCCTAGGGTAAGAGAAATTATGTTGATATGTACTATTACATGTGTCTGCTAGAGACTGGGAATCAAAAACTAAGGAAAGAAATAGAAATAAAGGATAATCTTGGATTCACGAATGGAGTCCCAAATAATTATATGAAAATAGAGATAGAGATGAAGATGTACAGAGATAGAGAAAGGGGGATTATATGAAAGAGAAGTAAAATTGTGTAAGAGGAAAAAGAATGCTCATTTTAAAAATTATGTCAGAAAATCTCACTATATTAAAATATATTTTCCCAAAATTTGTGTTAAATCAATAATGACGTTAGTTATGCTCTGAGGTATACACATTCTTGTGTGTATACACACACATACAGGTATATATCTGTACATATCTGTATGTGTATATGTATACAGAGCTGTATGTGCATACACAGTCACAAATGCAGATACACAACTCTTCATTTTTGTTGAATACACTGTTGGCTCCAACAAAAACAGAACCTCCATCTGTCCTAGTCACCACCTGATCCCCAAGTCGGCATACTGTTTAGCACAATGCAGCTGCTAAGTACCTGAATGAATGAATGAATGAACAGAATTCTCCTTCAGTTTTAAACTTACTGGTTCCTTTGGTTCCATAATTAGACATGGCATAACCCAGAGCAGTCTTGACCCCCAACTCTGACCTATTCTTGAAGGCCTATACATCCACAATGAGCCTTAAAAAAGAAAACCAAACAAAACCTACCTTGGTGCTATGAACGTATAGCCAGACTCTTCAAAATTATCCGGTTTCAGAGTTTCTGAATCTGAAAATATAATATTATAGGGTTAGATAAGAATCAGAATATGCATCCTGATATTTGATGTCAATAAGGCGTTAGAAAGATAACCTAATAAGGAAAAACATAGACTTTCATCCTAATTGAAACACATAAAGATTCCCCAATACTTCACAGTAATAAAATCAATTTTAATTTCATAACATGGATTACAATGGTCATATCAAAGACAATGCTAGGTCTATAATTTTCCCATTTACTAAGTAACCCTACCGTAACCAAGATATCCTTTAAAAAACGACTTAGGTCAGTGTTACACCAGAGGTATTAATTTAAAATATCAACATAAATATTTTACCAATATTATAATAAAATTATTTCAATAAACCCATTAATGCCCTAGTGAATTAACGGCATTCTTCATATTAGTATGAATTAGTAAGTGGAAGGATAAACACACAAGTATCCAAGTTTAGGAAAAAAACAGAAAGTAAAACAGGTTATATATGAAAACACAAGCATATTCTTTCCCCCTTTTCTGCTACTAAGGTCTGAGTGATCATGGAGGAAAATCTAGCAAATGAGAAGCACAGAGGATAATATCCAATAGGAATGGAAATATCAGTGGAAATGTCAAGTGTACTACAGAAAAAGAAATTGAGCAACAAGAAAATACTTGCCCTTCATTCTGCCCTTTTTGGCTGTGAAAATCCATCAGAAAGAGAAAGCAGGGAAACAAAAAAAAAGAGGGTAAAGCAAAGGGGGTCACAAACAATATTTTATTCAATGACTTTCTTGAATAAAAATATTGTGCATAGATCAAAGGTTTATTTATGTACAGCTGTAGTTCTGGGAAAAAAAAGACACATATTTTTGAAGACTGGAAAGTATGTCCTGTCAATTACTACTAGAACACCCTCTCTGTACTGTGGTTATTTCAAGGGTCTATTTTGCAAAGTGGCTAATTCAAGTGCAATCCCAATGATGCTAGCCTATACACAGAAGCATTTACCAATCATCAAAGACCCACTAGTCATCCCCTCATTTATCAAGTGACGAACTAGCTCATGCAAAGTCAGTGGTTGGTAAAAGACCATCATATCTATCAAGTGAAAGTAGAAATACAAATGTCTAAATTACTACAATTTACAATGAGAACTAGGACTCCAGAGAGCAAAAAAAGAACTGACATAGAAACAAAAGAAATTGCAGTTTCTGTAAGGTCAGATATAAAAAGTATATATATATATATATACACACACATATTTTTTTACTTTATCATAACAGGAAAAATTTCGGTGGTCAGGAATACTTGAGTGATATGTAAAGGATATGATGGTCATTTTTACCTTGCTAAATCTAGCCACCCAAAACAAAGATTAATAATGACTTGAAATATGCACTAGTGTTAATAATTACTCCACATTCCAAATGATGTTTTAAAAAATTAATCCATTTAGGTTACTGAAGACATTAATTTGGATAATTAGAAGGGAGTTAATTGCTAAACCAAAGCCAAAGACCAGTGCAATTTATTCAAACAATGTTGCAGATGTGGAGCATATCATTTTTGCTGAATGCAAAAACAAGGAGAAAAGAAAGAAAAAAAAAATAGAAACTTTACTAGCAGAGTGCCATGAGTAGAGACTATGTGAAACATTTTGCGCCAGTTAGCAGACCCTTAAAACAACAGCAACAGAGGACAAGAGCACTGCAATGATTCTATGAGCACAAAGCAAGGCAGGGGAGAGTGGTGGGGACTGCCAGTGAGGCTGGAGTACCTGCTCATATTCTATCCATGTAGAATATTTCTTGTTCCTTGCATGTTTGGAATGGGTTAGAATCATTGCTGTTGATTTGGTAATAACACCTACTAAAAGGTATAAGCCTTGGGTATTCAAAAGTCTAGACGTATTTAAACCTCTGGTACTAGGAGATAACAAATAGACCCTGAAGTCACTTTCACAGTACTTACATCTGGCCTGAGTTATTGTCTCTTCTATTTTGGCTTTTATATAGTAAAAACTGTAGGTTGGTAATACCAAGGCCAAACTGCAATAGAAACAAGAGAAGCATAAACACAAACAAACAAAAATGAAACATAACTTAAAAAAAAAAAAGACACATCAAGTTCACAGGAAATCCAAAGATCTTCCTCATGGGAAGGAAAAGACATTACTTTGACAGGAAAATGCTTTCAGCAAATAAGGCACTTAATTTGTTTTGCCATCCAGAGTTATCCAGTACTCTACCTTGTAGGGAATTAGAATAGACACAAGGAAAATTAGCTACTAAGAGTGCCCATAAATGGGCTGAAGAAAATGTCATGGATACTATATTTCCAGAAAAGTAGATTAAAATACTTTTTGTGAAAAAAAAATAGAAGAATAGTAGGGATATGTTTAGGCAAAGTAATTGTATCATGCACATTGGCTATACCCTCCCTAATGAATTATACATAACGTTACAGTGCTTGCTAGCAAATGTACACTATTAACAATAACAAATATAAGAAGTATTATTAGTATTATACAATGCATACAATCATTTGAAATATTTTCTTTTGAAGGATTAAATACCTACTATTATAGAACTCATCTCTTTGCAATTTCCCCTGTGTCTTTTGAAGGGGAAATTCAGATTCCTTTGCTCATCCCATTGGTTCTTATCCAACAGTGTAACTGTATTTATTTCAAGTTCATTAAATGTGGATATCCCATATCATTTGGTAGATTGTTATGAGGTACAATAGGAGAAACATCGTGATTTTTATAGTTTACAAGAGCCACAGGGCTACTCTAGTTGTGTGGTAGATATACACATTGAAGGAAATCTCCAGTGCAAATTTTAAGCAAGATTCAGAACATTTTAGACACAAAGACTGTCAAGCCTGTCGTCCAGCCTTGTCTTAATATGACTGTAAAAATTAAAACACAGACAGGCAGATAACCCAACTCATTTTGAAGATGCCAATTAATGAACATACACACAAGAATTGTTTAAAAAAATCATATTATGCAGTTTCCAGTAACAATTGCATACATGCAATTCTTCTACTCTCACAATGGCTGATACACATGTGCAGAACATAATTATTTCTTATCCATACTTACAGTTGCAAATGACCTTTGCTATCCTTTGAATACAGAAGGAAACTAATGCCAAAAATGAGGTAATCTCTTAAGATTCCCAATTAAACTATTATTTTAAAAATTAAAAAAAGTGATGCTTGATTAAAGTCACCAATTGAGTTGTTCAGATTCATTTTTACAATTTAACCCCTAATTTAGCAATACACAGAAAAATGTGTCCATTTCTAGGCTTCTGAGATTTCTAGGTATTTGTAGAAGATCATCTTTTATATCACTCAAGGCTCATGTTTCCCAGGTTCTGAATACAGATGGCCAAACTGTAATCCCATTATGCATTTTTAATGAACAATATTGAACAGGACAAAATATAAAATTCCAGGTTTTTCTTCTTATGAATATATGTTAAAAATTCATTCCATGAAGAGGAAAAAAGCAAGGGCTGATTTGCTACAATTTAATTATGCAGTCAAGATAGCAAAATAATTGGATGCTTGTTACCTCCAATTCCCAAATCTTTCTCCATCATTAAGTAATTCATAGACTTCCCTTATGGGTAAAGGTCAGAGAAACAAAATGTTATGTAGATCTAATGAAAATCTCTACATTCATTTTAAAGGTAACTTCCTTTAAAGTAGAAGAGATTAAAATTAAAAAAAAAAAAGAAACCAAAACAGTGCAATTAGTCTGAAAGTAAGATGACCTTTCATGATTCACTTGCCATTTATAAAATGTAGCACAGAATTAGTGAGCATTTGAAGATTGTCTCCCACAAATTCCTCTCAAGGGAAATTAGGGCACATTTTAATGCCCCATCAGCATTTATTACTAAAAGAAACTTCAAATTAAAACTGATAACAATATATCATGTGGCTGCTACAGTGTCACGCTGCAAGCTTGGGTTACAGCTTACGTACCATAAAAATTAGTGTGGAAACCCATGAGTAACACAGTAGAAATTTTAAAATTGACATATCATATATATATTTTATTGGCCTGCAAGTCTCAAGTTGCTATTATTAATAATATCTGTATTTTACAGAAACATATAGTTACACATAATGATTTTTTGTCTTGAGGCAATAGTTATTTTTTCAACCTATAGCAGATAAGATCTTTAATCAACATTCCAAGTCAATGATGCTGCCATATGCAGTCTTTGTTGTATTTCTCCATATAAAACCAATTGACTAAGGCTGCTTTATTTTCTCCAAGGGATTAAAATCTAATAAAGGCAGTGGGCACCAGATGGATGGTACAGCCCAAGCAATATTTTTGCAACTCCCATAAACATGGTTAACTTAGTTAAATGGAATATAACACACTTTTCTATTGCATCATTTATATCACCATAAAATCACTCTTCATTAAAAGAAAATATTCTATTAAAATAATTTCTATACTTCAAAATATGTTATATCAAGTTATATCAAAGCTTAAGGAAACAGAAATCACTAAGTAAAATTTGGTATCTCATACATTACATAAAAACACTTTTCTCAATTTAGATGTAATGTTTTGTTCTACTTTGTTATTTGTGAATTTCTTTGTACAGAGATTCAAGGGAGTACTTACAATGAAAATAAATTCAATCTGTCCCAAAGTTATAGATTTGTGAAGGGAATGTGTGAAGAAAACATGCAAAGATGATGAAGTTGAGGCTTGTTCAGAGAATAGTGGTTATTGTGGGGAGGACGGTGGGGTAAAGGACAGGGCAGAAAGGTTAGGCTAGAGAGGCGTGATGTGAATTTCAAGCTTGTAAGTCTGAACTCAAATGAAAATGGAAAGAGTTCTGTGAACAAGGAGAGAAATACTCGGAACTGAAGAAAAGAACATTAATCTGGTTACCTGAGTTATGACTGGGGGTGGGAGGGGAAGGGGAGGAATATCAGAGACATTTGTGAGATTATTAAAAACATTTAAGGATAATAATTTAAAATTCCCCCAGAGTGTAATTATGACTGCAGTAGGACCAACCATCAGAATGACTCACTGTCAGGGTCAAAAAGAAACCATTTTTCTAACTTGGAATTTATTTGTCTAACCAACAGAGGCAAAGAGCACATTCCTATCATGAAGTCATCTCTAAAAAGACAGGACTCCCAGATTTCCTCTTGGCTATTACACCCTTTGTCAAGTTTATCCAAAAATATCAAGCTGGCGATAACCATGGAAGAGGAAGGAAAAAAAATGACCTATGTATATACTGATAAATAAAGATGGTATATGTATAAAGAAATGCCTAATAGCAATGAGAGAAACCAAGAGCTACATACAAGTAAAACAGTCATACTGGTATTTTTCAGTAGATTCAAAATCATGTGAAAAACTAAAACAATGGAGAAATATTGGCATGTAGTGGTGTATCATGACATTACTATCCATGGGCTCCTCTTCTAGATTGAGTCTGCATGCCATCCTAGCAACAGAAAAGGCAATGGTCCCCTGTGATAGTATTACAGCTTTAAGAGAAGCCCAGCACTCTAGATTCTCCGGCAAAGTTAGGCGTATGCTCTGAGACAGAGGCAGGAGGAATATAGTTTGGTTTTATTAGGAAATGAATGGTTGAGTCTGCCACAGCCTATTAATTGGGCTACATATTAATCATACATTAATATGTAGTCAAAGAATCCTTCATATTTGAATATTTCAATGGAAGTTTGGACACTATTATTTGAATTTGACAGAAAGAAACCAGTTGAAAATCTACTTAACTGTCTAAAGATATATAGAATGTCTACTGTGTGCCCGTCTTATAATCTGAGGATTCAAAAGTAAATGAAACAGGCAACAATCTTATAATCTCAGAATTTAACAGTCTTAGAATGTTGCTTTCTTAGAACTTAACAGTGAGGGGGAGACAATAAACAGTAGAAAAAATTTCTTAATATATGCTTCATATATACGTGTGTATGTGTACATACATATATATATAATGTGAAATGATGAGGCACTTTACATCCTCAGAGAAGTAAGTTAGGTGCAAAGGTCCTGAGGCAGAGTGGTTCCAGGTTTATGAGGAGCAGCAAGGAGGATGGAGATGAAGGTGGTTCAGTGAAGAATCTGAGACGACAACTTCAGATGACTGATGGTAAATGAAGTCATATGCTGTAAGGCTTCTAGTGGCTGTGGCAAACCTTACATTTTATAGATATTAAGACAGCAAATTATTGGAGTACTGTGGATAGATAAATGAAACAATATAACTCAAGTATTAATACTATGACTCTTATGAAATATGACCCTTGTGTTGTGAAAAGAAATAGAGATAGGAGATGGAGCAACAGATGCTAGAAGTTATGTTCTATGGTGGTAGAAGGTCTCTTTTGATTGCTTCCTATTTCACTGAGAAAAATAGAGGTTCAGATCAACAGAGAAAATGGATGGGAAAGAGATGGGTTTGAGGAGTGAAGCTATCAAAAGTCATCTAGAAGCCTCCTAAATTTATTGGACTATTGAGATCAAAAGGCGCCCCTAAAGTCTACTTGAGGTTTAGAGGTTTTAGACATTATCAGTCAAGGAATATTTTATTTTCCCCATCTGTAGCTATGACGATACTGGGTGGTACTGGTAATAATTTAACTAGGATTGAAATTGGTCAAACTACTCTTTGCTATACTTGAGTACGAGTTGATGGCATTAATATGAGAGAGAGAATGTAATAAGATCCAATGAATTTATGCTGAAATAACAGGTACACGCACATGAGGAAGGCAAGGACAATGAAAGGTCTCAGGAGTTGATGGATTTCAGGTCTCAACTGAGTCAAAGGATTGCTGCAGTTGGGCTATCAGAAGGAGGGGATGAAAAGCTAAAATGGAGTCATCTGACAGATGGATTTAAAAAAAAACAAACACCTCAAATTAAGACTATAAAGGACTTGCAGTCTCAATGTTAGAGTTGCAGGACATGACTTTGAAGTAGATAGCTAAGACTGCGGATTGACAAGATCATCAGAGAGAAGGAGACAGAAAAACCGAGTCCAGGCACCAGAAAAATCATCTATGCCAGTGGTATTTAAAGTATGTCCAGGGAACCTGGTCCCTTTGCAAACTACCCATTACCAGGTCATGATTAGTTAAATACAGAAAATGAGAGTAAGCATTTAGAAATTTTTATAGTAATCTGACAGACTAATTTTATGTCTATGAAGTCCAATAAAAATTGTTGTCCACTTGACTTTTCATCTTTTAGTGTTTTAGTAAACATTTTTTTTTTTATAACTCTGGGTATGTCCCAAATAGTTTGAGAAACAGTGATCCACATGAATGGAGGAGAGGGTGGAAACCAGCCCAGGAATAAAAATCCCTGAAATGAGAAGGGGATGACTCTTTAAAGGGAGGAATGGTAGGTGGTATTGTCTGGTGACATGAAATCCAAAGGTGGGGATATGAAGGAGGAGGAAGAGAGAATGGATAAGCAGGACATAATCGAATCAGCTTCAGTATTACAAGGCTGTAGGAAGCAGGACCACAGGGAAAGAGGTGTCTTTAAAGTTAGAGCAAGCAAAGAAAATGCTCAGCAAGTGTTGAAGAATGAAGAATTTCCAAGAAATTTTAGGGTATTAGTCTGTCCAGTTTTTCAAAGTCCAGTCAACTGGAAGAATCAGTATATTACAGAATTCCTACTCATGGGGTTAAATTATATCAGTTGAGCATTTTATATCAGATTATATGATGATGTGAGAAGTTTTAAGTTAATTTGCAGCCTAAATTTAAGTACTGTAAACTACATAACAATTTAAATGAGGAAATCAGTGGAGATCATGACTACAAAGTAACGGGATTTTGTCAACTTTTACTAACATAAATATACAAAATATCAAATATATGTATATCATACAAATTTTCATTTCTAAATTTTATTTTCCAGCTTTCCCCATCTTACCCATTTTGAAAATAATAATGTATAATTTTAATGCATTTTAATGTTGGAATGGATAATATTTCTATTTTAATGACATTGAGAACAGCTTGAGAATATATAAAAAACAATATTCATCCACTGGAAAAACAGATACTTAAAAATAGTTAAAAGATACTGAACTGAATATTTTTTATAAGCACACATATAAATATGGTTAATTACCTGTAATCTGTGCCATTGACAGGAGTCCATGTATATGTCCTGTTTCCTTTGTCAATATATCTCTAAAAAAGAGTTGGACTTGATTATGATCACTTTTTATTCTATGTTAATTTATAAGAATAGCAGAACATTAGGCTCTATATATAAATTCAGTGGTGATTCAATACCCTTCTTCACAAATGTCTGATCTATTCCACTCTACAATTATTTATTTTGTTATGTGTGTGTGTAAAGCAAAATTTTAGGAAGAAAAGTACCCATATGATAAATTTTAAGGACATTTAAGTGGAAAATCTTAATTTAAAATCAGTAATTTATGCCAAATTAATAACATCAAAACTTTAAAAACATTTCTTAGAAAAATAAATTTTAATAATGAAACATGATTGAAATGTTACATAACACTCAGGTATTTCCATAGTAGATTATGTTTAAAATAAATTGGTAATATCAGGAATTTAATGCAGTGTCTAGATCCAAATGTATGATTAGCATATTACTCTTCTGATTAGGGGCTTCCCATGTGGCTCAGTGGTAAACATCTGCCTGCCAAGCAGGAGACACAGGCTCCATCCCTGGTTCAGGAAGATACCCTAGAGAAGGAAATGACCATCCACTCCAGTAATTCTTGCCTAGAGAATCCTGTGGACAGAGGAGCCTGGCAGACTACAGTCCATAAGTTTGCAAAGAGTTAGACACAACTGAGTGACTAAACAGCAGGATTAGCAGTAGCAGTTCTTATTAAGGTATTATTACAGTATTTATCTTAGATTCTAATTACTTAAATTATTGAAGGTTAGAAAAACAATTATATCCACCAGGGAAAGGAAGAAAGAGCTAAATGACTTCATAGATATTGAATCTTTCTTATGTAGCTATTGAAGGGTAGTAAAGAAATTATCATTCCTTCTTCTATTAGATTCAGTGATGATACATATGCATCTTTTAATATTTTCAGTTATCTCCAGTGTCATCATCCTCAGCAGAACAATAATATTCACTAAAGTTATTACTTGATATTAGGCAATATACAAAACATTTTTCAATCCTTGTCTCATTTAGTCAAGCCCCTGGAGTAAATGAAATACTATTCTTTTCCACAATTTACTGATTTGGAAAATGAATCTTCAAGAGGACTTTAACTAGCAGCATGAAGGAAAATGCATGATTCCAAGTTTATTTTATAACAACCACACAATGTTGTTTTATACATCAAATATCCCCATGGCTTTATTTATGTGTGTGGAAGATGGGGGAGAGAGGACAGGAAGTGCACAGGAAGTTTCTGGACTCATAAAATTCCTTAAAGAATAATAAAAAAAAAAAGTTTATGTATTTACTACTACTCCTAAAAAACCAGGGAAAACTAGTATTGTTCCACAAGCTATTAAAAAAAAAAAAAGAATATCAAAAACCATATCAGATTAGAGAAATAAAGACACAAGACACCACTTTCTTCAAGGTAATTAATATGAAAAGTCCATGGAGGGATATTGGTCAAAAAAAAAAAAAAAAGAATTTACAGTAAGTTGGAGGAGAAAAATTAAAAAGTGACTTAATAGAAAAAAAATGGATTTATAAGTTGAAAAAAAAAGAAGGTACAGGTCAAAGAGTTCATTTTGGCAGATCAACAGAGAGAAGTTGGCAGAACTGCTGAATGGTTTAGCTCTTCTTTCAGAAAAGTGAAGGTATAAACAGCATGGCTAAAGTCTAAGTAAACAGAGCTGACATTTCAAATCTCAAGACTGACACTGATGTGTCCCCCTTGTGTTCTGGTAACAGGGACTCCTGATTAAAGTGAGAAAGGGCAGGTGCTTATGAAGTTATATGTTTGGATCCTGGCTTCATCATAGGGAAAAAATTCTGCTGATTCAGATTCAGGAGATTTGTTACACTTAAAATGGATTTAACAAACTCAGGAGAATTGTTACGCTTAAAATGGATGAGATTATGAGGAAATAAGACATAAATTATACATAAAAGCTTAAATTAAATGTCTAGGCTCAAAAGCTTGTGGGTTCTATGTATTTTTCAAATACCCAAATATACAAACACATATCCCCATGTGACTGATAATGGATAGACATACTTTCAATACACAAGGAATTTCCCAACGTCATTATAAAACAACACAAGCATTACATAGTTGTACCAGTGATTTTAAAGTGGTAGCTATGTTTTCTCGATTTAATTTCAGATTTAAATGCAGGGCAATCATACAGAAAGAGTAAAAGAAAATAAACCCAGCCAGAAACAAGTAAACAAGTAATGAAAAAAATTAATATATGGAACTCAACAATTAAAACATCTGCATGCACAAGCCATACAAAACATACAGCTATTAAGTACTGACTTCAAATTGTATGACTGAAATGGCCTAAAAGAACATGGCAGGACATTATATTGTGTGTTCTGTTTCTTATTGTGATAGAAAAAATGGAGACATAAAATACAATTTTTGAAAACCAACAATGACCTACTGTAGAGCACAGGGAACTATATTCAACGTTATGTAATAACCTAAAAGGAAAATTATCTAAAAAGAATATGTATGTATGTATATGTATGTATAGCTGAAACACTATGCTATATACTTGAAATATAGTGTAAATCAACTATGCTTCAATAAAATTCTTAAAAATGTAATTTTCAAGAATATATTATTAGTGATATAAGAATACATTAAGAAACCTATAGCAACATTATTTTATAAAAGTTTCAGATTTAAAAATCTTACTGAAAATATCCCTCCAGCAAGGAGTGCTTTAAATAAATCTGTTTACTAGAAACATCTCTGTTTGATAAATAAATATTGTTTTACTAGATCAGACTGACCACTAATGTCAATTATTATTATTAATATATACATTTTATTTAAGAATAAATCTGGCTTAATTCTTACCTCATCTTGAGATTTAACCAGAGTCCTGAACGTTTTTTCTCCGCTTTCTCCATCTATCATTTTATTTCGAATCTAAGGGAAATTGAAAAGTTACTTTATGTAGACACTCAACAGACCAACCAAGTGTGGAAATATTCTTTTTAAAAGTTACTGCATTATTGTTATTTTAGGTCATCCTGTCAGAACACTTTACAACAGATATTCATGGTTTACCTAAAATATCCCAGCACGAAGCCTCAGTCTAAGGTAATTATAATAAATAGACTTTATCATTCTACACTGAGGGAGTAAATGTGTAAAATGTGGAAAGCAAGTACAAACGTGTGACAAACTGTAAAAGAAATACGAGAGTCTTTGAATAGATAAGAGACAGAGTTAATCCACTTGAAAGAATCTGAGAAATCTCTGCTCTGGCACATGACAGCCGGGTTCAAATTCTGGTTCTGCTACTTACTATTAATAGCTGAGTAACTGGAGATAAGTTATGTAACGTCTTGTACCTCAAACAGATCATCAGTACAACAGACATAATAATAATAGTAGTAATAACAACAAAAACAATGAACCTATTTCAGAAGCTCTTGAAAAGCCATGACTGACACATATCACATACTCAATAAGTGTTATTATTAATAATTATCTTTATTATTACGGAGGGCTTCCCTGGTAGCTCAGATGGTAAAGAATCTGCCTGCAATGCAGGAGACCTGGGTTCTATCCTTGGGTTGGGAAGATGCCCTGGAGAAGGAAATGGCAACCCACTCCAGTATTCTTGCCTGGAGAATCCCACGGACAGAGCAGCCTGGTAGGCTAGAGTTCATAGGGTTGCAAAGAGTTGGACACAACTGAGCGACTAACACTTTCACTTTTCACATGGCAGCTTCTTTCCTCATGTTGCTTATTGAGTGGTTAAATTCTCTGAAAATTTTCTTTCAATTCTATGGCAACATCCTCCTCCCTATGTTTTTTTAATTGAAATTTACAAGTTATATTTGTATTGAAATACACAACTCTACCTGTGGAAGGAAAAAGAAAGAAAAAACTAAGGTCACACCCAATTTTAAATATTTATTCCTTTTCATATGATCTTTTGGATCAGAGAGCCTAGGATCTGGAAATTTTTAAAGACAAAAGACAGTCATCTTTGTGCATATAGTCCAAAGAGAGAACCAACACATGAAAATGCTCAACAAATCCTGTGGACTGGAAGAATCCCAGCATCTGATGGGAGGGTGTTGTTCAGGCCAACTGCACTTACCTCCACTTTAATATCGTTCTCTAATTCTGCATCAAGGAAATCCAAAGTTACTGGCTCCTGAGATTTGGGGTTCTACACAGAGAACAATTAAGCATATAGGACATTGTAAAATGCTGTATAGAGAATAATTCAAGGGCTATTTAAATATAGAATTAATTCCATAAAAGTTACTTACCTAAGATATATGAAAAAGCTGACTAAATAATTGTATAAATGTAGATTCTTTCATATATATTTTAAAATTATAATAAGTAGGCTAGGAATTTGAGCCTTAATTGTGGCAAATTCTGATTATCACCAACTGAAGATACTTATATTTTGAGTCCTGTGTTAGATGGGACATTTATAATCACAAATCCTGTGGGGATATGACTTCTGAAGATCCACTTACAGCTTTTTTTTCTTTAATCAGGATGTGAAATGACCACGTGACATTTAAAAAATTTTTCTTAATCATAAAGTAAGGACATCAAAATATTTGATAAGAAACATATACTATTCTCTTGTAACACTAGTAATGCAACATGTTGTAGTAGAATTTCAAAGTTCACTAGAACATAAAATCATAATGCACGTCTAAAATTTTACAACTTTAAAAATTTAGAAACTGGATTGATGTTTACTAAATTAGATACCATCAATATGTTATAACTAATTAGATAGAAGTAATAAACACAAATTATGCCATATTACTGGAAGGTCACTGGAAGTTAAAAAATTACAGCCTCACAGGCTCTTCTAAAATATATTTGAATCATCATTTTAAACACTGTTTTACAACTGCTGACTACCAAAGACAATGCCAAATGTGAAATGTATTAAAGTTAAATATTTATATCAAATGCTGAATAACACAATATACATAGCATATATTCATTTTATAATAATGACAGAAATGCCTTTAGGGAGTAATTCCATTTAAATAATGAAAAATATATAATTCCCATGGGTTTTGATGAATGGGAATTCTTAAAGAAAAAAAGAAAAAAAAAACTGTGCCTGGCATGTCTATTAAAAAAAAATTCACTGCTTATGAAACTGATATCTAAATTCAGAAGGATCTAGACTATTGAAAATAAGTATTGGATTGTTCAACAGGTTAAAATACTGATTTTTTTTTAGGCAGCATTTTACTGGTTTGGAAGTAAATACCCTTTTGAAAAGTAACATGTTTCTGAAGAAGAAAATAAAAATCAGCATTGAAAATAATTCTAGTCCTTTGCTTAAAATATGAAATTGAACACATTTCTATCAAAAGGAGACTCTAAAGTTGACAGTTATTCTAAATTCCTTACTTAAAAGTCATATGAAATAAATTATCTTTACACAAACACCCTATCAGCATGATGATTTTAACTCACTGCAAAACAAAGTCAAAATAAAATGATAAAATATAAACATAAATAAGAATATCATCTTACATGCAATGGATAATGCATAGCATGACCAGACCCAAACAGCATGCATGGAGGAGGCATTATCAGGAAGAATTGGCAATATGAAGATCATGTCCCAATCCAACATATAAAGACACAGAAAGGAAAAGGAAATCATAAAAGAAAAATGTCAATGCACCACTTGTACTTTGTATATGGCAATCTGGCTGACCAGTTTTTAAAAGACTCATCACAAGTAAAGTGACAGAAAAATTCAAAAGCAGACTCATATCGAAAAGAACCAAGAGACGCATGAGAACTGAATCCAGTCCCTGCATTCCCAACACTTTCATTTTTTTAATATTTTTCATTTTTAAAATATTTTAAAATGTTTTAAATATCCAACAAACCTCATTTGAAAATTTTAAATATCAACTAATAAAATGATTATACTATTTGTGGAACTAAAATAAAAGGCAGAATGTAATGTTCTTAAATTTTAAATTGAAATAATTAACAGCATTATTAAAAATACTACATAGTTCAAAAAATATTTTCTAAATTTAGAAGTCTTGTGTGGTTGCTAGTTTGCCATTTGAAGTTTCCTTAAAACAAAAATAAACCATTTTCCAGGTTGTTTTTTTAAAAAAATTATATCACAATATCTACATGCAATATTTGAAAGTATTGCAAAACTAAAAGTTCACTAAAATGCACATGACTGCAATGAGTATAATTTAAGGTAATACACAAAAAGAAACATGCAAGAGGAGTAACATAAAACAGTTTAATAAATCAAGAAAAGGCAAATTTTAACTGTAGAGGAACCATAAAAGATATGAAGATTGACACAGCAACATGACATTCAGATTGTTACAGAATTTTAGAGCTAGAAGGGAACTGAAGTTTTTATTAATCCAAAGGCTCTGCTCTTTAGAATCTCCTGGGAATCTTTAAAACTATTCATAAGCCTAGGGCCTATCCCTGGCCAAATTAAGTCAGAATTTTCAGGAGATGGAGCTGGGGATCTATATTTAACTTCCTCAGAATATCCTGTGTAGGATAGGAAATTATTAGTTGAATCTTCCTACTTTTCAGATGAAGAAACTGAAGTACCATGGGGTTTAGTGCACTACTCAAGGAGACAGTGTTGGTTTAAGTAGAACAAACTGGAGTTCAGTTCTACAAATGCATAGTGTAATGATCCATTAATATCACACTACCTCTCCATTACAATATCACCATTTTTTAAAAAGAAATAGGCTTACATATAAAACCTTAAGTCACACTGAACTTTCTTCAAAATTTTGAAATGCTCTTACTAAATTTTACTAAACTATAGGAAGAATCCTTTCACGATGATTATTTTTAGTGTTAATGTTTTAAGTTATTTTCCCACCAGAGGAAAGATTTTGCAAATGAGTTTTCCAGACAATATTAATTTGCAATTTTGGACATTTTTAATTAGGTGACGTGAACTTTCTCTAACTGCTAACCTGAAAATATACTTTTAGAAATTCCCCAGAATTTTTGCTTAAATTGTGTGATTCATAGAAATTAGACATCAGAATTGTATTTTTATTTCCACTTAGAAGTTAATTTTACAACCAATTGTTAGGATTACATGGATTTGACACTGATTTCACAATAATATTTAATAACAAACCTAATTTTAATTTTGTGATTACTCTGATTATCATTGTTACATAATTTGCTAGCAGTCTTTAGTCAGCAAATGCATACCCTCTGCCATCATTAATAACATTTTTGCTCCAATTTATTGAGAAATGATGCTCATCTCCATCTCATGCTCTGGAAGCTTGCTATCAAGAAAGGCGGCATTAATCATATGCTTTTAGGAAAAGAAGCTTGATTGCAACTCTGATTTAGCAAATTTGAAGGCACTGCTAACTTCAGTTACCTGAACATTGGGTCTCCTTTTTCTTAAATTAATTGTTGGTATACCTAAGCCAATAGGCTGAAGCAACAGAAAGATGGTAATTCATCATACTACATATCAACCTGGGTAAAGGTTCTACCTTATCATCCATTTTGGTCAGATATTTCCTCAAGCAGAAACAGGTATCATCAAGTTCATGATGAGTTAATAAACGAAAGTTCAAAAATATTTTTAGTGAAAAAATATGTAAAGCTAGTAAAATTACATAACATTTACAGAAAAATTACTAATATTTTCCTTTTATTCCTAAAAAAAAAAAGTAATAAAGTAGGAAAGGAGAAAGATGCTTTCTCTCAGACAATTCTTATGCTGATTTATTTATTTATTGATTTTTAAATTTTATTTTATTTTTAAACTTTACAATATTGTGTTAGTTTTGCCAAATATCAAAATGAATCTGCCATGGGTATACATGTGTTCCCCATCCTGAACCCTCCTCCTTCCTCCCTCCCCATAACACTGTAGGTTTATTTTAAATATTTAAAATGTAAATTATTCACAATTCCCTATACAATAAATATTTCTTAAGACTGATAAAAAATGAGATATCTAGTAAGTATACCTAATCTGGTTATGTCAATGAAACAAAATGGGGGAATTCTAAATTCTATTTTGGAATAAAGGAGGATACATAATTCAGCATTCGTCAAAATATAGTCATGGTAGAGACTCTGAAGAGTCACTTTGAGAAGATAAGTAATGATTCCTTAGAAAATTAGATAAGCAAAGATTCACAGCTATTTTATTTTCCATTATTCTTGGCTTTAGGATACTTTTTCTGCCTTCTAAAAACTTCAGAATTGTACTCAAATAAGTTGAATTAAGATTATAGTTTCAGGAGGAAACACAAGGCATTCAGCAAAGAAAGCCTGCGTAAGATTAAATGTTGATCTTGCTAAATAATAATGGGTACTATGGAACATGGCATTATTTTTCTATATTTTCACTGGTGAATTTTGAATGAAAAAGATTAAGATTAATTTTGCTAGCATGCTACTCTAACCATATTGGTCCTTTGTATTTATCAGTTTCTAAACAACTGTATTACACTATATTATACTTTATCAGGTTCTTGTATCTATCTGTATAACTAGTAACATCACCCACAAAAAGAAATTATAATATCTAACCTGTTAATAATGAGAAAAAGCATATTTAATTCAAAAGCATGAACTTCAGAAAAAATACACTGATAGTTTAAACATTTTAAATGGTTCTCTAAAACTATTCTTTTAATAATTTCCTATATAAAAATATGAAAAAATAACATAATCCTGAAAAAAAATCAACCACTTGGGCTTTACTATGAATTTATAAATAATTTATATTTTGTTTGTAGCTTTCAAAATTTTAGTAAATTAATTATTCCAAGTATGAGCCAGAAACATGTTTAAAGCATTCAAATAGTAATAAAATATTTTCCACATAAATACTGGTTATTAGTACAAGAATGTAGAAAAGGGCAAAACTTTTCAAATAATTACCTCTAAATGATGGATTTATATATTTACATATATTCATAATTCTTCTTTATTATTTTGTCTATGATATATTTTAGTTCCTTTGGGGAAGGAGTTTACACTCACAATCATAAAATGTCCAGCTACATAAAAGTAGGGCTCCTTTACACCCTTCAGCACATTATATTACTATAGCATTTAAATCATGTTACTTATGGGAATATAATTTAAATATATTGGCTATACAACATAATACAAAATAATACTATAAAGTTTTTACAAATCTTAAGATTCAGAAAGATAAAAATGTTCAATTATAAAAAATCATAATGTTAGCCAATCATAAACAATTCTATTATAAGAAACTTGATATGTTTTTAAAGACCTGTGACAGACTAATGATAACATGTGAAATGCTTATCTCATATTTACATTAAAGTAACAACTTTAAAAATAATTCAGGGTGATCAGTAGCTATAAATAATTAGTAAATATTTAGATAATGATGGATTTTGTATGGAAATAATTACCAGAGTGAGAAATAAAATGCAGACATTAGTTATAACAATAAATGTTTTTTAATATTCAATATTAATGGTTCTTAATTATTACTTTTTGAATAATTTTTAATGACCCTACTTGATACCCTAAAATATCTCTAACATTAAATATCTATGCCTGGGGAGAAGGAAATAGTATACGTAAGTCTGCATAGATTTCCCTGAAGCATGGCTTAAAGTATCCTTAATATTATCTTCAAAGTTAAATAATAACTTGAAGCTGCTTATAAATTAAAAATAAATAAGGTTTTGCCAGCTTTACATATAGATACATAAGTGCTTTACCTGTGAAGCATTAATGAAAAGTGAAATGAATTGGATGAGATATTTAGGAAAGTAGGAATAAAGATTTGGATAAAATCTTTAATGTATGGCATTTTATAACTTTCATATAGCTCACTGATTAATAACCCCTTCCCAGTTATGAAGTCCATCTCACTGAGTTTTACTTACTGCATTTTATACATATCTTTATAAGTCTGGGAGAGGGAAAGGAGAGATAATTACCAGAAACAAAGAGAGAGAGAAATGGCCTATGCAGAGAGGAACATGAATAATGCTCTCAGGTTTACGCCCATCCAGGCAGCCGCCTTTACTACCTTACAGCCTAATTAAAACACCAGGAGGATGTGCGAAGCTCAGGCCCAGAGGTGATAATGACTGCCTCTGAGACAGGACTCCTGGTTAGCTGGACACTGGATAGGGATATTGCAGAACATAGCTGGTAAGCGAAAATGAAAACTGCTTTCACATCTTCGCATAACTGTGGCTTTGTCATGTATTAACATTACACATAAAATGCTTTTTATACTTAGTGCTATATAGTGAATAAAAAATGATGAACCTAATAAGAACATTAATCATTAATTTTACAGAACACTATCACTGTAAACAAATTATAGACATACCTTTGGCTGAAGATTTGGATGTAATAAAACATAACCATTAGGATCAATTGCAAAATAATAGCCGTTGGGGCACAACTGAAAAATAATAATAATAAATTCTTAAATACATATTTTAAAGCATAAAGAAAGGTAACATGATATTATAACATTCTTTTAAGAATTCTTTTAAATATTTAGTAGCTTTGCAAAGATAAATGCACAATTTTTGAGAATTTCTTAAGTGCTTTAAAGAAAAGCTAAATTAGTACAGTTTTAAAATAAAAAAGATATCAAAAGAGAAAATTGCATCTTACTGTAAAACGTGGTGTTAGTCTTTTAATATCTTCTAAGGACACATCAACTCCCATCACACCAAGAATCAGCTGATTCTATAATAAGCAAAAAGGCAGTGTACTTTATACCAAAAATTTACACATTTCTATATAAAATTATAACATACATTCATCCTTTTGCTTGACAATGCTTGTATTTCACATTAGGCTATATATATATATACATATTTTTTATGTGTAAGGGTGAGGCACTTAAGCTATCAGTTTGCAGTGATTCTCAGCTGTGATTTTTCTTTTCCCTCAACTGTATTGTTATTAGGTTAAAAGTGAAATCTTGATTTTACAGCTAAAATACAAAAAATATATGAAATTTTAAATTTTTTGCTTTTTGTACTAATTATCCCTATAGTTTAATTGATACTGTACAGTCAACAGCTGTAAGTGTGGGTTGTATGTGTTTTTGGGAGTATAAACTGACTTTGTGCTATAATACAATTCAGAAATCACCACTTAAAGTTCATTAGACAATACCAAATAAAAAAGAACCATGTATTTTTGCTGCTGATAATACTAGTGTAAATGTGAAAAGTAGGTGATCTTATGTGTAATAAAATGGAAACTCTTACAACACTATTTCTGCTTTCTGTTAACTTCTAAATACCAAACAATGGGCATCATAGTTTTAGTTGCAAATCAAAGAATCCATGTGGCAAATTGATATCATAGTCTTTTATGGGACATAAGGATGGAAATGGTGTTAAAATTTGGAATCAGGAATCTTTTTTAAATAAAATTACATAAATTATAAAATAAAATGTTACATAGAAAGTTATTAAATCCAGTCAATAGTTATTATAAGCACATTGTAAATCCTGTGTAGGTACACACAGAATGAGAAATTTAGGCCAACAGCTATGCTGTTTTCCCATGAACCAACCCAGAGCGAACTCAGAGCATGTTCCCCAAATTTATGCAATCCCTTACACAGTCTATATGAGGAGTTAAGAGAATTACTCCCTTCATGAGTTACGATAATTAGAACCAGCATATATTTAAGAATGGTAATGAGCCCCCAAAGAGGAATAACCGATTTTCTCTATGGCCACATTATTAAAATAAGGATTTCAACTGAAATTTATAATAAGTGCACAAATAATGCTTAAATGCAACATTCATTATATTATAAAATAGAAATAGATTTCCCTCAAATCAGGAATGTCAGCCAAAATATAAAATCAGTATTTAAAAATCTTAATTCTCCTAGATTTTTAAATTCCTTCCAATGCAAGCTAAGACAAAGGAATGCAAACCTACTTTAAATCAAAAGTATTTTTAAAAATGAGATAATTTAACAAGCACAAGATATATATTTTTCAATATTTGTAGAACTTTAGGTTGGTAGCATTGACAATGCCAGTGCTATAGAAAGAAGTATTTTTATGAGACTCATTAAGCATTTTTTCCTCAATCTTAAAAAAGAGAAAAACAGAAAGAGAACTATTCATTTAAATCATATCCTTAAGTTACATGATAATTAAAAAAAATAATTTGTTGTATGGGACTTGGAGGATGAGCGATCATAAAAAGGTACCTATATATATCTGATACAAACATTACCATGTTATTTTTCTTTTCCTTTGGATTTTTTTTTTCTGAACTCCATGGGTATCTTAGATGCATTTAAAAATGTGCACACAGTAGTACTGCCCATTTATCGTGTATTCCGTAACATCTTATGGGAAACCCAAATGAACTTTCTGGTCCAAGCAATAATTACTCCCAGATCCTGAACTTGTGTTCTTGTCAAGTCACAGTTAAATAGAGTTAAGTTGAATCTAGTCTCTGGGGGAACTGAGAACTTGTCCTGCATTTCCTTTTTCCCAGGTGGTTATCACATAGACAGCTGCTGACTTTTACTTTCAGCCTCATGAGACAGTTACGTTGTATGTATTTCCTTATAGAAATATCTTATCCACAATAAGCTTCAACGTCATAGTTTATCATTTATTATTATTAATTTTATCAATTAACTTTTAACCTTTAAGTTTGTCTTATTTTCATTTTGGCCGGTTATGTTGAAGACCGGAAGAGTTCCAGTAATGACAAGTCCCAGTTCCTAAAAATAGATTCACAGAAAAAAGTCAAATTCAAATAACAGTTTAAACTTTGTCAGTATGCATTAGTTTTTGAATATCTGACACTGTATTTTAGTTGCTTTATAAACAGTCATAAAAATTAGAAATTTATTTTGAAAGCTTATTTAAAAGTCAATGAAATAAATGTCTTAGAAATTAGTAGTATCTATTAGTCAGTTCTTTAAGTATGCAACATCTAAAATAATACTCTCAAGAGAGCATTGCAATAACTTTAAAAATCAAATTACACTAAGCCTTGTAGTAACCCTGTCCATCCACTCTTTTTTTTTCACAGAGAGTCCACCTAATATCAGAGGCCACTATGAACAGAGTGATATTAAAATATTGTTTCAAATGATTTAACTTTGCTTTTTTTTTCAGCTCCATTCTTAAATTTTGTCATGCCCTAAGCCAAAGGCTTCAGGCTAAATCACAGATGTGTAGCAAAATAATATTATAAACAGAAAAAACATGCTACTGATAATACATTTCTAGGATATTCTAGGTAAGCATTATGATGTTCAAAAGAAGTGACATTGCTTCTATATGCTCTCCAAAATGAACGTTTTGACAAACTGAAATGATGCAGACAGGTGCAATAATCAAATATGAAAGTCCAGTCATGAAGCAGTTTAGTAGAGTAAAAATAATCACACAGTATTAATCAGCATGTAGATAATTTCATATGTTACATGAATCCACAGAGATTAGTTGGAAAAAAACTGATTTTTCAGGTCATAGGTTGCATTTTATGATTGTCATCTGCAACAATTATATTTCTGTTACAAATATTTCATGTCAGAACTAATTTTTAACAAAATTATTCTTTAAAATAGTTTAAAAATTATTGTTGAAATTTCTGAATTTACTGAGAAATTATTAGTAATCTTTTTGTGAATAATGATCCCAAATCCAAATTTATTGACTCTTGTTCTAATTATAGAAACAGCACAGTCTTATAAAGAAAATGGTTTAGGCTATGGTTTATTATTAATTATACACATGGGAAGCTCAGAAACAGTGGAAACTGAATTAGTGGGAAAGGACAATCATACACTTTCAGCAGAACAAGATATCAAATTATTTGGGACCAAGAAAATTAAGGAAATGATGACACATAGTTGGCTGCATGATAGGTATGTTGACTTTGTATTTAGTATTAAGGAAGAAAATTTGACCATGAAAACATCCTTAATTGAATATGTGAATTAATATCTGCAATGAAAACTTTCTACCTCAAACAGTGTCAGATTATAGATAATTTATAAACCTAGCATCCAAAAGACACCAAAATCCATGGATGTTCAAGTCCCTTATATAAACTGGGTACTATTTACATATAACTCATGCTCATTCTTCCAGACTTCAAATCATCTCTGTATAACTTATAATACCTTTCACAATGCAAAAAGGTAAAGTAAAGTGGAAGTCGCTCAGTCATGTCTGACTCTTTGCAACCCTATGGACTGTAGCCTACTAGGCTCCTCAGTCCATGAAATTCTCCAGGCAAGAATATTGGAGTGGGCTGCCACTTCCTTCTCCAGGGGATTTTCCTGACCCAGGGATTGAACTGGGTCTACTGTATTGCAGGCAGATTCTTCACCATCTGAGACATCAGGAAAGCCCCTTACAATGCAAATGCCACGTAAACAGTTGTAAGTACAATGTAAATGTTATGTAAACATTAAGCCAGTGCCTAGCAAAATCAAGTTTTGCTTTTTAGAACTTTCTGAATCTTTTTCCTAAATATTTTCAACCTGCAATGGTTGTTCCTATAGACACAGGACACAGATATGGAGGACCAACTGTGTATATATTGAGTATATGCACAGTTTTAGGAATGGTAACATGGCTTAAAGCTCAACATTCAGAAAACTAAGATCATGGCATCTCGTTCCATCACTTCATGGGAAATAGATGGGGAAACAGTGGAAACGGTGTCAGACTTTATCTTTGGGAGCTCCAAAATCACTGCAGATGGTGATTGCAGCCATGAAATTAAAAGACGCTTACTCCTTGGAAGGAAAGTTATGACCAACCTAGATAGCATATTCAAAAGCAGAGACATTACTTTGCCAATAAAGGTCAGTCTAGTCAAGGCTATGGTTTTTCCAGTGGTCATGTATGGATGTGAGAGTTGGACTGTGAAGAAAGCTGAGTGCCGAAGAATTGATGCTTTTGAACTGTAGTGTTGGATAAGACTCTTCAGAGTCCCTTGGAGTGCAAGGAGATTCAACCAGTCCATTCTAAAGGAGATCAGTCCTGGGTGTTCTTTGGAAGGAATGTTGCTAAAGCTGAAACTCCAGTACTTTGGCCACCTCATGTGAAGAACTGACTCATTGGAAAAGACTCTGAGGCTCGGAGGGATTGGGGGCAGGAGCAGAAGGGGACGACAGATGATGAGATGGCTGGATGGCATCACCGACTCGATGAACGTGAGTTTGAGTGAACTCCGGGAGTTGGTGTTGGACAGGGAGGCCTGGCGTGCTGCAATTCATGGGATCGCAAAGAGCCGGACACGACTGATTGACTGAACTAACTAACATGGCATAAGAGAAGCAATCTTTTTCTTTGCATCACTTTCACATTTACACAGAATACCATAAATTTTTTCTAAATATGGCAATATGCGCTCCCAAGTGAGATACAAGGCTTCTAACATATTAGACAAACTTATAAACTGCACTCAATTCCAAGGCACTGTGCAAGTTTCTAGAGAACTAAGAAGAGAAATGAAACAAGATATCTGCTATCTTGTAATTTATTTGATATTTAGTTTCCAGAGTGTAATTCTTTTCATCTAAAGAATCTTATTTTATCTCCCAAATAAAATGAACCCTCCACAATACTGTCCCAGTCTTGGTTCTAGTCTCACCTTCCATTATCTGCAAAAGTGACCAAAGAAAGTATCATCCTTTCAATATACATAGCACTTGTCCAATTTTCATACTGCTATTCCTTTCTGTAATTTCTCTGCACATCAGTTGTAGAAACCTTACCTAGACTCATATATTTAGCTAAAACAATACCATCTTTTTAACCTTATTCTATCACCAAATTTGTGGCCTCTTTCTTCTGATTTTTAGAGTTCTTTCCATTTTTCTCATTATGTTTTTGTCTTGCAATATTTTTACCTTTTTAAAAAAAAAAAACAACAACTGTGAATCTGACCAGATTATTTTTTGAATGTGCTATGTGCAAAGACTATAAACAAGTAATTGGAAATAAAAATGGGTCATGTTTGAGTCCTAAGTTAGAAGAAAGAATGCACTATGTATCCACTGACCAGTCAATTAATGTGTCTCATTTTGTTCTTTTTTTTTTTTTTTTTTTTTACATTTAGTCTCAGCTAGCAGAACAGCAGATTCAGAACTAAAATTGCTTCCTAAAGTCATTTATGCTATCTGCAAGAACCTTACCAACAATGCAGACATGCTGGTTAATGAACTTCTGGTTCATAGGAAATACAAGAGGGAATAATTATTGACTCCTCCTATCATAGTCTGTCCTGTGATGGATTTGAATGCGTGAAACATTTTGACTACAGCTTCAGATGACCATGTGACCTTAAATAAATATGTGATGTCAAGAAGGAACACTGGACAGTAATTTTAGCAAGGGCTTGAGGTAAGCAAGCTTCATTTTATCATTCTTAGCGTGCAAGGCTGCTGCTAATAGTGCCTGTTTTTCTCCTAAACTTCCTGTATTTGTTTATTTTACAAGAACCAAATGATAAGTAATTCTTTCTAAATAGATTGCATTCTGCCCTGTGGGTTCATGTAGTATCAGCATATAATTAAACTCCAAGTAGGAAAAGGGGTTACTGAATCAGCATCTATTTTTCAGAGCTTAGTATTTTAAGTCTCTCTGATGTTACACTAGCAAAATTGTTAATTAAGTCTTCTCTAATTAAGTTAAGCATATGAATAAATCTTATTACTATTTATAAATTTCATATTAGGAAAGAAAAAGTTATACTAAAATATGATTTCTCATTATCAGCCCTATTGACATTTTGAGCTGAATAATTCTTTGTTTTGTGTGTGTGTGTGTGTGTGCACGCGTGAGTGTGTTGGGGATGTGTGTGATTCTCTTGTACATTGTGGGAATGTCTAACAGCATCCCTTATACCTATTCATTGGATGCGAGTAGCAAACTCTATCCCAGTCATGACAATCAATAAAACCTATAGATATCTCCAAGTGATCTGAGGGGCAAAATTGGCCCCAGTTGAGAAAGAACCACTGCTCTGAAATATGATGGCATGCCTGTACTACAATTCCCACTATGCAGTGGACAACTTAACATGTTTTTATTTGTTATTTCACATCAGACTGTATCACTTCAATGGGCTATTTCCATAAATATTTAAGGTTGACTCTAAAGCAAGAACTTATAATATGAAGAGGTGATTAGGTTTGTGATTGTTCCAGGGTGGGATAAGATATTTGTTTATCTAATTGCAAGTACTTCTGAGTTTTGTTGAGTCTGGTTTAAGATATGGAGGCTATCTCAAATATGGAGGAAACAGCAGACAGACTCCTGCTAGCTGAAAATATGAAAGTGTTAGTTGCTCAGTCATGTCTGAGTCTTTGCGACCCTGTGGAGATTCTCCAGGCAAGAATGCTGGAGTGGTTGCCATGCCCTCCTCCAGGGGATCTTCCCAACCCAGGGATCGAATCTGGGTCTCCAGCACTGCAGGCAGATTCTTTACCGTCTGAGCTACAAGCTTCTGCTAGCTGAAATCTACTTTAAAAATACTTTCTTCACAATTCTTGTTCAAAATCTACTCATTCATGTGACTTTAGGATTTTTTTTTTTTACATAAAACTTCACAAAGTTATTAGAATGATCTTAAATTCAAGATTGGAGGTTTGAAACTCTATATCCTCAATGACAACTGAAAAACAACACTTTACATCTCTGATTCTCTATTGCACACAAGTCTAGATTTTTAAGTAAATTATATAAATTCTAGCAAAGAAGGTTGTGATAGAAGGAATTCTGAAAGGGTTTCATGAAGAGAAAAAGAGAAATGGAAGCTAGAGAGAAATAGAAGTTAGCTGTGTGCTTTTGTTACAACAGTCTTTGGTTGAACAGCCTAGCTTACCAGTGCATCCAGGTATACGTTTGTCCACTGGACTTGCTTAGCTTTGTCTCCAGCTAAAACCATTGGTCTTCCCAGAACATCCAAATATTCCTATATAAAAACACATTAAAAACTTTAAGTGGTTGATAACTAGGAATGCAGTTCTTAAAAAAACAACAACAAAAACAACTCCACAGAGAAAAATTTACCTAGAGGTAAAAATGAAGATGGAATTAAAATTAAGAGTGTTAAGCATATAATCATTCAATTTCTACTTTGGGTACTCCATAAATGGTATGTCTGCATACTCAGAATTAACAACATTTGACTTGTATTATTTATACAATGTATCTACCCCAGTTTTTTTTTTTTCCTCCTAACAAAACATTCTCTTTCTGAGGTACAGCCAAGGATAAGTGAAATAAGTTCCCTGTGAATTGTTTTATGTTAATCTAAACTATTTAAGGCTCTGTGATTTACTGGATGGAACTGCACAAATTTGAAATAATAAAGCAGCCACATACTTGTTTTCATATCACAGATTGTTTGGCTGAAATTCAAAACTACATTTAAACATATCAAAAATAAATGAAATACTGTGCCAAAACTAGACATCAGACTTGAATGCAGCTGCTGTTTCATTTCAAAACTCAACATATTCAGTATTCATTTCCACAAAAGCCATGTTATTTGGGCTAAATTTTGACTTAGTCTATTTTGTAGACTTTCAGTTCTGTTTAAAACTGAATACATGATTTTAAACAGCAATTTATGAATATTAAATTTATATTTAAATTAACTTATTGGTTCAATCTACCTATTTAACAAGTATGTTTTCAACTGAATGGCTGTAGAAAAACCATCTCCTTGTTGTAAGTTGCAAATAATTATTGTTTAATTTTCTGTGTTGAACCTATAATTTGGGGAAACTCAGTTAAATGATTTGCCAGAGAAACAAGTTGAAATTATATGATGAGATTGTTAATAAATTGATTTTATTTATTTTCTATGATGTTTTTAAAATAGGAGAAGACAAACATAATTACACATCTTTGTCTGAGTTTCAGATATTTAAAAACACTTGGAACTTTAATGAAATAAAAACCAATACATTACCATGATACTCATTACCAATGAAATAGTATGAATTATTTATTCATGTAATACATCAATCATTTATTCATTTTCACCTATTTTCTTCATATTGAGCATATTTAAAGTAGCAGAGAAATAATTTAGTTTGAAAAAACAATTTAAACAAGTTTTAAATAACCATACCTGAGTATTGATTCTTATTGCTCCAATGGAAGGAATTTCATAATAATAACCTGAAATATACACATATATACATAATAGATTTATATGTTTACATATTATGATATAATAAAATACACAGAACCATTTTATGGCTTTCTAGGAGAAACTGAGTACTTCTAATTCAGCAAACACTAAAATATCAATACCACTGATCAGTTTGGAAAATGTGTGATTAACGTAAACTCATAGCAAATACACAAGCTTTATCAGAAACTTCACTACATTTCGTATATTGTATAAAATAAATGTCATTGTTCTAGAAAGCAGTAGAAAACCTATTATCAACAAAAATTGTTTTCATTGGAGAAATAATTAAAAGTATACAATGATAGGTATCTCATAATTTTATATCTGCCAAAATATAACTTTGAGAATAAATCTAGGCTCTTGCTATTGTCATGTGTCATTGTTCAAACATTTTTTTCTGAGTATAAATGAAATATAGGTTCACTATACAAAGTCTGAATTATCTAGGAATGTATAAGACATTTAAAAAAATAATTTAGCCACTCAGGAAAATAGTACCATATAATGTTATACTTTCTGATAGCTAAGTTTTACACAATTCAGATATTACTTTGATTCTTAATTCTTCATGCAAAGTTATATTTGATCAGAATCACTAGCATAATTTCATAAAATATAACACTATAATGTCAAAGTAATACTATAATGTAATGTAACGCTGATGTCAAAGTTTCTCGTGTATTTTCTCTAGAGAAAACATATCTTATTCTTGCCTCCATTTAAAAATTAGCTACAACTTTAGAGTATTTTAAATGATAATATGTGAAGTAACAACTACTAAGTTCATCTTCTTATAATAAAATGTGGTCATGTAAACAGATGTGTCACCTTTATTTTCACAGGCCATCCACTGAATAGGTCCTCTGTCATAATTATGTTGACCAACTGAAAATGTGAATACACGGACCTGGTGAATTTAAAAGTGGGTATCTGTTAGGCTGCATAAAATTTAATTGAAAGGCAAAACAAAAGAGCTAAAATAAAAGATAAATAAAAGCATATTTTTCAGTTAATTTATGTGACAAGAAAATTGAGGCCTCTAAATCACTTGGAAGGCACCAGAGAGAAACCACATAATCTACTCTAAATATAGACTTTAGTTACTAAATTTAAGTTAGTACTTGGGTGCTCTGCATCATATCTCAATTCTGTGGCAGGATCATGACTAAGGTTTCATTAGCAGAAATGGCATCTTTCAGATTCAACTCAACATCAGTGGTCTCACCTGGTGAAAACATATTATTCACATATCTATCTAGTCACTGCCAAAAAAAAAAAAAATTCTACTTAATAGGTACAAGGTTACAAAAATCTATATAGAAAGGAGGTCACTCTACATTTAGTTGCTTAGAGCATTATACTTAATGATGGTTTCACTACTTTTCACATCATGAAAATATTCAATATGCATATGTATGAGTAGGATGTTAGTCATATGACTTACTTTCTATAAAAGATGACTGGAACATATAAATAAATATTTTAAGCTCTGAGCATTTTTTAAAAGAATTAAAATATTGACTGCTTCTAATATGCAAATATTTTAAAATATAATTGCGATACTGTTTAATTATTGTAATTTATATATTCATTGGAAGGTGCTGAATTTAAACAGTATAAAAGTATAGAAAATAAATTCAATGAGGTCAACAAATATTTAATAAAATGGTTACTTGAATTACACTGATTTTTACCAATTTAGTAATCAGAGTAAACCAATACTCTAAGTTCAACAGTTTATCTTTTTCTAAAGATAAACATGCAGAAAAGCACTTTTCCATGAATTCATGGTCTGGTTTGAACTATGTTAAGAGCTTTTCCCTAATTCATGTCGATTGACTGTTTGAATTGACATTTTCTAATTGTTTCATCTGTTTCATCTTTCGCACATGACTGCAGAGCACAAATCTCAAGAGATTCTACATCTGGTCTCTGTTCTTTTGCTGGTCTTGGCCACACAGAGATCACATCATAACAACCCTTGCCCCAGAAAGTACACTGGGGAGGTTGTTGTTTCACTTGTAAAGTTTCACTCAAGCCACTCATCCAGGTTTGCCTTGGCTAGTTATGCAAGAAGCCATTTGGTGAATACATCAGAGTTTTAATCACCCCAAACTGTAAAGACAGGTGACTGGTTCTAGCTTAACAGAAGTTGGTGTTATCCTCTCTTGCTACCCGCTCTCCCTATCCTGGTGTTACCCTCTCTTGCTACCCAAGTTGGTGTTACTTACTACCCTCTCTCCCTTAGTCCTTCAAAATACAAAAATCTAGTTTCATTTCCTAAAATCTTCAATTGGTCATTTTGGGGGATATGCATTTTAGTGGAGTGTTACTACTTAACAGAGTTAAAATTACTCCTAAATGGATTATTTTTACGAACGGGTTGGCCACCCTACTGATGATTCAATTTAATTGCCATACCTTAAACAATTGTCATGTGAATTCAGGACACAGAAACAATCCAGATGTTCTAGAAAGCACCTGGGGATCACTTTCATGATTAACATTTGAAAGCATGTCTCAAATTTTCGATTTAAAGCACTGCTTTGTCTGTTGTTTCTCTTACCACAACAGTATTCCAGTAAAATGGTTTCCATAAAGGACTTTTCAGTACAAGGACATAAATGAATAAGACTAAATGAATTATTATTACATATCTACATCCTTAGAAATCAAGCATTTCTAATAACATAGAGGCTAGACATACACAGACATACACCATGTGAATATTTGACTGATGTTATTCAAACAGTCCAAATAAACACAACACAGGCAAAAAACACATTAGTAAAAAACAACAACAAAACGTATTGCTTTATTTGTTTTACTACAGTTTTGCCTGACCCTAATTGTTGGCCTACATGGAAACCTCAGATATTGTTCTAATTAAAGAATTTAGAATCAGAGCTGGGTGTCAAAGTGTACACTGTCATAATTAATTGTAATTTAATAAAAGTTTAATACACTTTTTTTTTTTTCCTTCTCTATCTTTATTCATTTATCTCATAGGTCCTTCCTTGTCTATTTGAATATAGGCAGGATGCATTAACTGATTTGAAAAGACTATGATGCTGGGAAAGACTGAGGGCAGGAGGAGAAGGGGACGACAGAGGATGAGATGGCTGGATGGCATCACCGACTCAAGGGACATGAGTTTGGGTGAACTCCAGGAGTTGGTGATGGACAGGGAGGCCTGGCGTGCTGTGGTTCACTGGGTCTCAAAGAGTAGGACATGACTGAGTGACTGAACTGAACTGATTGAATCATTCCCATATTACAAATGTATAATTTTTAACTCACTTTGAAAATTATATTTGCCTTGTGATAGATGTTTTTAAAGACATTTTTCTGAAAACATCCTCCCAATGGTTACTAAAATCTTAAAAATTACAAATTCAACCTTTCTATAGTTTCAGCAACTGTCTTACCATTACAATAATTATAAAATCTTTCTAGTATATCTAAAATACTTATTTTGTCTCTTGGTAGATATACATACACACAAAACATATGCATGTAAATAATTAATGATTTTATAGATTACCTTATAATTTTCCAAAATGACTGGATAAATATTATATATATTTGATTGAGAAAAGTTTAATATACATCATATCAAATATAAAAAGTTTAATATAAATCAGATATAAATTTTTAATTCTTTCTATGACATTGAAAAGATACACATGAATATTAAACTTCAATTCAGGTGCTGTACCCCCGCTGACTTTTGTCTTTGCTTTAAACATTTGAACTAATTATGTAATAAGATTTTAACTAGATTGATTTCATAATCAGGTGTGATATTCAACATTTCATAGTACATATATACAATGAATTGATAGTTTAAAAAATAATTTTTGAACTCTAACTTTCCACTGGGGAGTTTTACTTTCATTCTCCTATTCCGCACTATGTGACTGCCACCCTGTGGATGAGTTAATGAACTAACCCCAATGCCAAGTTTACAGAGAGGTTTGCTGTCCCCGCAGTCTGATGTTTTTCACCTCTTTAAGTGTTTCATTCTTCTTTAGCTATAAATTTGGGGAAATAAAATAATAAAGTGATTCCTTGAAATAGGCACAATTTAGAGATTAAGGTAAATTACATTCTCAAAGATGTGCATTTTCAGACGTCTTTTCTTTACGTGGTCTTACAGAAAAACAAATAAAATGACATTAAAAAAAACCAAAAAAACCTTGAAACACTTAATGTGCAGTCACACAAGCTAAATATTTCATCTAAAGTCTCTATTAAGCAAATTACTTTAAATCAGGCCTCCATGAAAGCAAAGTCAGCTTTTGTGGAGAAGAAATTCCTTTACTTATGCCTGGAAATGGCAACCCACTCCAGTGTTCTTGCCTGGAGAGTCCCAGGGACAGGGGAGCCTGGTGGGCTGCCGTCTACGGGGTCGCACAGAGTCGGACACGACTGAAGCGACTTAGCAGCAGCAGTGCATTTATAATCACAACACTAGATCCATAGAACAAGTACATACTGAAGACTCACTGTTCTAAGTGTCATATTCCTAGAAAATTTGTTAAATGATCCTGAACTGGTTGATGTTAGATAGGCTATGTTTTAGAATGTTCACTTCTGTGAGGGTCATCTATGAAACATACATAGCTATAGATGGCTTTGAAAAATATTTTTCACATTGCTGGCCAGATCTCTAACAGAAATAATATGGGAAATTAGAAATTGAATAAACACTGGACTGGGTTGAAACAGTTTCAGGATTGCACTATTGTATCTATTACAGTACTTTACATAGATATGAAAATAAATATTTATTAAATGAAAAAAAAACTGAATAGCTAAATGAGTGGTCTTCATATTTTCCCAGAGTGATATAAGACACACTTTGATATCATCTGATATATAAATTAGTTCATTATAACAGAGCAGAGCCAAAACCAGAGTGATAGAAGCCTTGCATTCATAATTGCATTCAAAGCCTTGTTTCATTACACTTATATCATGGCAAATTCATAATCTTTTTTGTTGTTGTTACATAGTCTTTTTATAAATGGAGATGAGCAAATTTCTTCAGGCAAGTTAAAGTATGTATAATACACATATCATTTATATGCTGTATTATTCCTAGAGAATAAAAAAATAATTATTGACTCATGTTTAGTTATATAAGAATATTCACAAAATAAACTGCAATTTGAGAACGTTTAATAAAATTAAACTTAACTAAAAATCAGTCTCTATTATTAGCTGCAATTTATATAATTTGGCCTTCACTTGGTCCAAAATCATTTTTCTCTGAACAGAAAATTATAATTCCAAAATGTAAATTTGAATTATAATTTACATGTTAAGCCTGGCCTATTTGACCAGAGAAAACTTTTAATTACCAACAAACTGGGTTACTGATTTGCTTCCTATAATACACTACTGATGTGTCCTTTAGTTCTAGACTTCTGTTACTCTGCTTTTTATTTTGTCTTGTTTGTTGAAGACAAACATACTTGTCTTCAATTAAGATTTTTCCAAAACCACAGGGTCAACCTATTTTAAAAGTCATAGGAATTTCTTGTTTCCCAGCAGAACCCAGTTACTGGAAACTGTCACCTCAACAATTATCAGTTACCCAGAGTTCAAGTTTAATTTACAATAGGCAAATCTCCAAGGAATAATGGAAATGAGACTATGAAGAAAGAAAGCCAATAAAACTAAAATAAAAACTTCAGCTATCGAATCATGTTAGAAAAATGATGTCAGAAACAGGTTTTATTAATTTACTGTGTGTACTAAAATTTTTGGCAATAAGCCTATAAAAATACTAGATTGGACTGAATATTTTAGGAGAAAACTCTACAGTTGTTTTCATAATTCACAAGTATACCAGGATCCACAGCATTTAAAATAACCCACATCTCTAGGTTTATCGCATTATGAAATAAATAAAAGTGTCCAAATATACCTTTTACACTTAATTTATTTTATAAAGCCCAGTGATCTGAAAGGTTCTTGCAAGTCTGCAAAGATCTGATGGCTTAGTTTAATCCATTTTAGCTTCTTAAAGCTGTGAGAAGCATGTTCCTTAGTCGTGAAATCTTGCTATCCAACTAGAAGGAAGGATCCTGGGTGGGCAAATGATGACTGGCATGGCCCCAAGGCTGCCCTGGAGACAGAGATGCAGGACTAGCCAGCACACTCCACATGAGGTTATGAAATTTGGACTGCAGAACATTTAAATGATTGATTTTGCCACTTAGTAGCTGTATAGCTTTCAGCAAGCTCGTTAACTTCTCAAATTTTGGTTTTCTTATTTCCAAAATGAGGATGATGTTGATGGTGATAAAAACCTTTTTATCATATGGCGATTACAACTGTGAATGAAGTGATACATGAAAAGCTTTGGTATTATATGGAAAATTACAAGCACAATAAATATTAGCTGCAGTAATAAAGATGACATGATGATGATGATGACTACAATGTCTTCTATAGTCAAACTATCAGAATTCAATGAGGTAACGTTTTCCATTTTCATGCCTCAAAAAGAACTTAACTTGAAATAATACCTTCCCAGAGGGACAAATTTGGTTTGCTTTACTGCATTTAAGAATGAACTCCAAAGAAAAAGATACTGTCTAAATGCCGCTGTGTCCATATAAGATATGCCTGTATGGAATTTCCCAGGGCCTGAACAAAGTTAGTAAGAGACCAGTGAGTTTGTTTAAGTAAACCACACCAAGCAACGTTAAAAAGGAAATTGAAATGCAGTAGTTTTTGCTTACATGATCTTAAAGACCTAGCTGATATTTCTCTTACATGTCTTGCATGTGGGTATATAACAAAGATACATGCCCTTGGGATTATGTTGGTGTTTAAAAATGTTAACAATTACAATGATTCATCCTTGCATATTAAGATTATAAGGGAGTAAGTTCAGGTTCCCCTTCTATCTGCATGCACTGACAGGATTTGATAACAGAGGAAGAAGCTATGGATACATTTCATTTCTAAGCGATTTAGCTCTGCAGAGTCTATTGTCAGCTGAGAGGTCACAACATAAGTGATATACTTATTTCAGATGTTCCTCTTGGGTAAGGCTAAATACTTCACTGACACAAATAATGAGAATACTCATGAAAAACTATGTGTTGGACTGATTAGTATGAAAAGAGAGGTGGCATCAGTACAATCATTTTTTATATGAACTTGCTGCTGCTGCTGCTAAGTTGCTTCAGTCATGTCCGACTCTGTGCGACCCCACAGACAGCAGCCCACCAGGCTCCACTGTCCCTGGGATTCTCCAGGCAAGAACACTGGAGTGAGTTGCCATTTCCTTCTCCAGTGCATGAAAGTGAAAAGTGAAACTGAAGTCGCTCAGTCGTTTCCGACTCTTAGTGACCCCATGGACTGCAGCCTACCAGGCTCCTCTGTCCATGGGATTTCCAGGCAAGAGTACTGGAGTGGGGTGCCTTTACCTTTTCTGTTATATGAACTTAAGTCCCCCTAGTTCTTACAGTGACATATACAAGGGTGGGACATTAATTTTACTCTACATTCCCTTTGCCTTCTCATAATGTTTATGGGGTTCAAAGAATGTTCAAACTACCACACAACTGCACTCATTTCACATGCTAGCAAGGTAATGTTCAGTCCTCCAAAGCTAGGCTTCAACAGTAAGTGAACCGAGAACTTCCAGATGTACAAGATGGATTCAGAAAAGGCAGAGAAAACAGAGATCAAATTGCAACATCCGTGGGATCATAGAAAAAATTAGAGAATTCCAGAAAAACATCTACTTCTGCTTCACTGACTATGCCAATGCCTTTGACTTTGTGGATCACAATGAACTGTAGAAAATTAAAGAGATGGGAATACCAGACCACCTTACCTGCCTCCTGAGAAACCTGTATGCAGGTCAAGAAGAACCAGACATGGAACAATGGACTGGTTCAAAATTGGGAAAGAAGTATGTCAAGGCTGTATATTGTCACCCTGCTTATTTAAATTCTATGCAGAGTACATCATACGAAATGCTGGGCTGAATGAAGCACAAGCCGGAATCAAGATTGTCGGGAGAGATAGCAATAACCTCAGATATAAAGATGATATCTCTATATGGCAAAAAGCAAAGAAGAGCTAAAGAGCCTCTTGATAAAAGTGAAAGAGTAGAGTGAAAAAGCTGGCTTGAAATTCAACTAAGATCATGGCATCCGGTCTCATCACTTCATGGCAAATAGATAGGGAAACTATGGAAACAGTGACAGACTTTATTTTCTTGGGCTCCAAAATCACCACAGATGTTGACTGTAGCCATAAAATTAAAAGACACTTGCTCCTTGGAGGAAAAGTTATGACAAACCTAGCAGCATATTAACAAAAAGACATTACTTTCCCAACAAAGGTCCATCTAGTCAAAGCCTGGTTTTTTCAGCAGTCATGTATGGATATGAGAGTTGGACCATAAAGAAGGCTGAGTGCCAAAGAACTGATGCATTCAAACTGTGGTTTTGAAGACTCTTGAGAGTCTGTTGGACTGCAAGGAGATCAAACCAGTAAATCCTAAAGGAAATAAACCCCAAATATTATTCATTGGAAAGGCTGATGCTGAAGATGAAGCTCCAATACTTTGGCCACCCTGATGAGAAGAGCCAACTCATTGGAAAAGACCCCGATTCTGGGAAAGATTGACGGCAGGAGGAGAAGGGGATGACAGAGGATAAGATGATTGGATGGCATCACTGACTCGACACGAATTTGAGCAAACTCCAGGAGATGGTGAAGGACAGGGAAACCTGGCACACTTCAGTCCATGGGGTTTCAAAGAATTGGACACAACTCAGCAACTGAACAACAACAACATTCCACTTATAAGGAAAAAATATAATTTTAAATTATTTTCTTGTAAAAGGTCAAAGCTATTATCATATATGAATGTTTTATATATAGTTTACTATCAGTTCAGTTGCTCAGTCGTGTCCAACTCTTTGTGACCCCATGCATCGCAGCACGCCAGGCCTCCCTGTCCACCACCAACTCCCGGGGTTCACTCAAACTCATGTCCATCGAGTCAGTGATGCCATCTGGCCATCTCATCCTCTGTCGTCCCCTTCTCCTCCTGCCCCCAATCCCTCCCAGCATCAGAGTCTTTTCCAATGAGTCAACTCTTCACATGAGGTGGCCAAAGTACTGGAGTTTCAGCTTTAGCATCAGTTCTTCCAAAGAAATCCCAGGGCTGATCTCCTTCAGAATGGACTGGTTGGATCTCCTTGCAGTCCAAGGGACTCTCAAGAGTCTTCTCTAACACCACAGTTCAAAAGCATCAATTCTTCGGCACTCAGCTTTCTTCACAGTCCAACTCTCACATCCATACATGAGCACTGGAAAAACCATAGCCTTGACTAGACTTAGTTTACTATTGGAGATTATTTATTGCATATTTACATTTATTCATTTATGTTGGGCATCTTCAGTAATTACTCAGCAACCACTGTGCATCAAGCCCTTCTTAGCCTCTAAGGAGTCAATGGTAGGTTTATAAGCTGATACAACCCCTACCTCTTAGAGCTTTTAACAGAAGAGAGTTCAAGATAATGTAAATAAGTACATAATTAAAATAATTCTTTAAAATGGTAATCTGGGAGAAAGAAAACAAAGAGGAAAGATGGTACTGAAATAGAGAATAATGAAGTGTGTAGGAAAAGGGGACCACTCTAGAAAGTCTGATCAGGGAAGATCTCTGTGTGGAGCTCCATGGCAAGCAGAGCTTTCATTCTGAGAAGACAGCCTCAGGAAAAGCAGAACAGAATGCCCTTCCTGGTATTGTGATTTCACATCAACAAAAGGCAATCGCAATGTTAGGCAGCACAATTCTACCTAGAAATTATCTCAAGTGTATTCGTGGCACTCTACGGCCTATGTCATGTAATATACTTTCTGTTTAATGTAATACTTATTCTCACTTTTCAATGGATTTGTTCTAGCCATCAAATTAAGGACTCTATAAAATGTATGGAAATAGTTAATACTCAGACCCAAAGAAACTGTTCCTTAGTTTAGGTAATGAATTATCAATACTAATTTCATCCTAAGAACACAAATGTAAACAAATCTGTCAGAGAAGGACATTACACAGATGCACACGACCTGAATTTTAAGTTGATCATCCATTGGCAGGGCCAATATTACTGAAAATTATTGTTTTTAGTTATACCTTAATCTCGCACAAGTAATATATTTGGTTTTTATGAACACAGCTCTAGTTCCCATTCTAAAGCTGAAAATCCTTTGGAAATGGTTGAAAGTGCCAAATTACATGAAAATTTTTAAAAGCAGTGCATTTCTAAACAGTATTAAATATTCTACAAGTCTGAATATACTCTATTATCAGAGGTTTGAACATTCCTTCCAAAGGCTTCATTCTTGCCTGATGGAGAAGCTAGGCAGAGACTACCAAGAAGGCAATGAATTATTTCCCATGAATTATTTTTCCTACCATGTGTTGAAAAAGTAGTTGATGATTTTCATTTTTACTGTATAAAACTCATACACAGATTTAGCCATTTGTGATTTGTTTTCGATTTTTGTAGACTACAGATTATTTCTCTTCTGGATCTGACAAAAAATAGAAAAGACTGCCAATCATTTTTGAAAGAATCTAAAAAATAGAGCATCTATTGTCAGGCAATTATAATTTTTTAGCTGTGCATTCTTTATTTTACAAAATTATTCCACATCTATCATATGCATTTTTTCATTTGTTCTTCTCATTTAGGTTACTAGCTATTTTGAAATTTTCATTTTATAGATTTTTTTAATGTCTTTTTATTTTTGATTAATTCTGAGAATTAACCTAAAAATCCAAGAACAATTTTATAGCTGGTTAGACAATCTTAAGTGTATACTGCTAACCAATCTCTTTGCTAATCTACAGAAAATTAAATATCTTTACTTTTGCTAGACCTGGGAATTATCTTTCAACTCTGTGTCTGGTGTCAGTTTCCTTTGTTCATTTGTTTGGAATCTATGATAGAGTTCATTTTGGTTTTGGTACCATTTTTAAGGCAGTCTCATACACATGGTTGAGCGCTAAGGAATGGCAGAGTTGCAGGTAAAGATTAGAAAGTGAAGGCATTTTAATGTGGAACAGCTGTGTGAGGAGATTAACATGGACTCTGTTTTAAGCTGTACCTATCTATAATCAGGTAGATTAATTCCCAAGAGTAATACATTTCAAAAGAACCCAAACATTTTGTTCTAATTCTCGAACCTTTTGGCCTCATTAAATTGTGCTCTGTATCTGCAGGCTCATTCATCAGCTCTATGGGTGGACCTCATCACACCTATCTGGGTTGCTCTGAATGATTTCTAATGTCATCTGGATGACAAATGGGTTTAAATGAAGCATTCAGTCACATTCATGCCAAGCAAGAGGCCTGGGGAGAAAGTAGGATTCAAAAAGAGGTTTTCAGATTTTTTTTCTTTAAAAGCTCTCCAAATTTGGTGACTTTGCAATTTCAATATTTTTAAGCTACAAGTGAATGTCTATCTTAAGGGGCATGTTTTAAAGTAAAATTATAGTTGAATATAGAATTTTACAAGTATTGAAAGTTTATATTTTACTACCTATCAAATTTCAGTTTTACACATTGGCCATTTGAAATAAAATGTAGCTAGTTAAGTTCTGAGTTGATAACTTTATTGCATAATAAATATGAATTTTGCAGGTAAATAACTGGTCATACACATCCTTAGATGACACAGATAGACAAGGATCTCCCATGCATCCACATGTCTGAGGGTGGCAAATCTCTCACACTGGTGGATGAGTGGAGGGTAGAGAAGTCAGAATAAGCAGAGAAAGTGAGAAAGGGTTTGACAGTTCATCCCAAACCATTTGAAGACATTTTGAAGATGGAGGAAAAATCTCTCTTATACACACTAGTTGCATACAAACGCCCTTGGCATAAACAATTAGCTGTGTAATGTTGTCTTGACAAAATACACACACACTCAAAAACATAAGTGACTTAAAAATCGTCTGCTATCTTCACTGTTAGTGGATAAGAACATGCAAATGCCAAGAGACAAATTTTTTGTCTAACATGGTTTTCCACGTTAGAAAATTTAAAAAGCCATTGAACTTGGAAGCAGAGTGCAAAGAAATGTGGCACAACAATGTTTTCAGAAACACAATTCCTAATTGTCTAATTCAGAAATCTGTGCTCTCTCTCTCTCAATCCCTCCTCTTTCATGGATCTCCATCAGTTATCCTTTCTCTGTTTTGTATCTATAAGCTTTATCTGTTTGGATATCCCTTTACTAACCTTAAGTTAAAATAATGACTTAGCTTTTCCATTGTTAAAAAAAACATGTATGCATGCACACGTATGTGTGCAAAACTTCACCCAGAGTTGACTGTCTTAATTTTTCCTATTTTTTCTTAGCAAATTTGCAAAGATTTTAGAAAAAAATTAGTTTATGTTCAGATTTCTATTTCCTCATTCCTTGATCACTTCTTAACCACTTGTCAGTGGTCGAAATTTACTCATAGCACTTTACATAAGAGAGCTAGCCATAGTTCCACACATGGTCCCTTGTTTCTAGAGATATGATTGACAGAATCAATGTCCATTTAAAACAGATATAAATGTGTGTTCATATACCTTATGTAAATATGTATACATGTATAAGTGTGTATCACAGAACTTTGCTACAGCCCCTAAATTAGACTCCCATTAAAAAAAAATGTAGTTTCTAATTCCAAGGACATCTTAATTTTTCTTAGCTAACTATACATTTATTTTAAAAATCATAGAAAGCACTGACTACTTAATTTTCAAAGTTTCTTTGGAATTCACAAAAATTCTATGTCCTTAGGAGAAGTGTGTGTACTTACAGCAGAGAGGTATTATTAATAGGCAAACCGCAAGATTGTTGAGTAAGATTAGATTCATCAGTTTTAAAAAAGTGAATGTGATATGAATCATTTCTTATGTGGTTTAGAATGTCACAAAATGACTTTGTTTAAAACGTGGAGTTCCTATAAAAGGTGAAGGAGATGAGAAGGAGTGTTACAAGATAGTAATATTTAGATTGGACATTTTTTTGGATATATACATAGAAAAATGGCTTTCAACTAGTAAATTCTTCATTTATTCAATCAACTAGACAATTTGTGAAAATGGAGGGTAGGATACAGTTGTTTTCCTTATGACATAAAATCTCTTTTATGGAAAAAAAGAAAATTATGATATGCCTCCAAGACATGTTATTGTGTTACTTCTGCATGCAAAAAGAGTTTTTGGAGAGGAAAAAAATAAATAACAAGTTTATTGTTTTTCTCTTTTTATACATTTAAATTCTTTTATTCAAACTTGTTAAACTTTTTTGTACTCTGAAATTAAAATATATCTCTGGCACAAATTGCAATACAGAATGCAATATTTATTGCCATATTTAAGAAACTTCCTTTTTGAAGAAAAATATTCAGAGGTGAATGATATTCCTGCTTGTTAGTTTGGATGATATCAAAATCTAAGAAAAGATGATTTAACTAAACTTATATTCATTAAAAAATGAAAAGCACTGGGGCTTGTACTTATGCACCTCTGTCATAAGATAATAAAATAAGCTTATGACTAGAAGATGCTAAAAAGTCCTTTCCAAATTATCAGTGTATGATTAATTAGAAGAATACTGAAATAAATGTATTATATTAATAGAAATGAATTTAGATTAAATTTATTTTATTACATTTGAATTCTTCCAAACATGGTCATTTTATATCACTGAGAATATTTAAATAAGTGAAATATTCTTTAACCCAGATTATTTTTTATGATTATGAATTTGTTCTATAACAGAAATCACGCTTCCAACTTTTGTTAGACATTCTCAAGTTTTATTTATTGCCATGTATTGAGAATTAACTCTGAATCTGTGCTTCTTGTAGGATGCTGAGAGTTCATAGTTAAACAACACAAAGGCCTACTCATGTGGGACCTTGGATCCGGAGGGTGAACAGAGACAAGACCTCACGGGTAGCATAAGTGTGAAGAGACGTGGAGGGCTCAGACACTGTGCTGTGGGATCAGAGCACACGTGCCTAAACAACCATGAAGTGGGAGGAAAGGATGTCAGGACACCCTCCAAGGGGTGGCGACTGCCCTGGATTTTGAACAATCAGTCGTAGTTACTAAACAAAGTAAGAAATGTACATTATATCTTAATGCATCTGTATTTTCCAATTACTTTTCATTCTAATGATATTTCTGAAACAAATATTCACAATAACAAGATACCACTCAAAATATTTAAAGGCTATTAACAGTTCAGTCCATTTATCAACACTTTCAAAAAAATGGCTCTTCTATATAATCAGAGTCACTAGATGTTTAAAAAAACTTAACCCTTACATTAAACTTATGTCATATGACGTTATACTTGAATAGCATATGCAGTATCATAGAGTTGAGTACTTAAACATTTTGTAAACAATTCAGTTATACATATGTATGTTGTCAACTCTGAAAGTACTGGTATTTTTGAAGTGTTTCAAAAATTTTCATTAATACTCTACCCTATTATCCACAGTATTTTGCCTGCCAATATATATACAACTTATGTATATTTACCTAAATGTATTACTTTAATTTTTCCTTCTTTTTAATCCTTCACACACACACACAAAACAATTCTTTAGCATTAATGCTGAGTCAATGATGAAAGTTCTAATTAAAAGCAAAGTTGATAGGCATTTTACCCTGAAGGGTGCCTTGTGAAATATATAATTTCTGTTGAAGTTCTGAAAGCCTAAGACATAAGCTATAATTTTTCATTACTTATTTATGGATCCTTGGCATTTTAGGAAATTAAGTTGAGAATCACTGTCCTCTCATAAAATATGGAGAGTATCAGAAAATTAAAACAAGCTGACAGTAGGAGTGATAGAAAAAATAGTTACATTTGATATCTTCCACAATATCAGTAGGTTCAGCTACACTGGTGAGCTTTCAAAACAGGCCTGTGTACAATACTTTTCTCTGCAATAAAACAATCAAAGAAACAAATATATTCTGTATAGGCCTCTATACAGGCCTCTATATAGGTTCAAATTATTTTATTAATAAATTAGTCGTAAAGTACTCGTGAATTTCACAAAAGATTTTTGACATTTAATTCAGTGATTGGTGTATAATCCATGAGCCGTATGGCTTTATAGTCAGCACACTAATGTTTTAACCAAAAACATCTTCCCACTTTTGCCGTATTCTCTCTTAAAACCACCTAAATTAATATTAAATTTAAAATATCAGAAAAATTACACTCACCTTTTTGTCTTTGTTGTATTTGGTAAATATCTCCTGAGCTCTCTCTTCTCCTCCATCCGTGAACAACATGATAATCTTATTGCAGTTGGCTCTAGACACATTATACTGTAAAATATATCAATAAAATTGTATATCATTCATAGTAAAAGGGAGGGAGTATAAAAGCAAAATGGAAAGTGTGTGCAGATTGCAAGTGATGACTGAAGTATCTGTTCAATAGCCAATTTTAAGAACAGGTTCCTGGATCAAGCCAGGCCTGTGTCTGCCTACACAGGCTCTGCCTCATTTTCAACACCCACCGCTCTCCCTTTCTTTGGGTTTCTGATCAAATGTCACCTAACCTTTGAGGACTTTCCTGACGACTGCATTTTAAATTGCAATCTGCCCTCCCAAGGTGTATTCTTCTTTACAGCATTTCACATTTGTTATATGCAGTATATAATGTGTTTGTTTTTTATTACTGACTTCCAATAGAATATTAAGTGCTAAAAAGGTATAAAGTTTTGTCTTTTTTGTTCAATAGTTTCCTTGTCTGAACAAATGCCTAATACATAATAACCTCTCAGGGGTTAATTAATACATGGGTTTTAAAGTGATTAATGGACATGGTATCAATTCTATACCTCTATAATATATACCAGAAACAAAAAATATTAATAAAACGTACATATCTTTTCATGTATGTTTTCAATCCATTTAAAATATTTGTTCCTCTCTTTACTCCTCCTCCCTCCTACTTTATTCAGTTTACATTTCTGAAATTGTAATGCTGATCCCAACACACAGTGCTCTTTCATATTTTGGTAAATGTTAACAATTATTTCCAGAATATTGTCTTATCTGCTCTCAACCTGCTACATATATTCTAACTCTGAAAGGCTCAATTCCAATGTTAAATCCTCTCTTACATTTTCTTTAAGGTCCTTCAAAGAGCTGGACTTAGGAAAACAATGGATTAGCATCAAAGGGCCACATGAAATATACAAAGTTGAGCTTCTTTGAGGCCTGAAATTATCATCTCAGCCTTCCTAATGTTGTAAAATATGTTTGCAAAATTGCTGAGAATAAAAAAAAAAATCACACTAATTTATGACTGCTCAGTTTCTTTGAAAATGTCAGCCTTCTAGTTTAGTGATATTTAAAGGTGATAAAATCTGAAGCTAATTTGTAATTTTATCCCTCTAATGGCCACATTAAAAAATAAAAGAAGAAATATCTGAAATTCTAATAATAATGTAAATGTAAGAGCTTATTCAATGACTTAGCAAATTTGATAGGAATTATAAGCTGATTCTGTACCAGCCTCATGCTATTTATGTATTAATTCTTCACCAGCCCAATAACTACACACTCATGTGGTTGGCTATATCTGCAGATTCTATGGACATTCCTTCTACAACCCCAGTGAGGGAACCAAGGCAGAGAGAGGTTAAATCTGTATTCTCAACCACTGCAATAATATTGCCTTATGAGAGATATAAATCCGAATGATAGCTCTTGCTTTCAAACAGTTCAAAATGAAACAGACAACATGGCCATTTGAAAATATTAGCCTGTAGTATGAGATTCATGTTATAATATTGTTATGATATGGGGTAGGGAATAGGTGTGGAAAATATAAAACACTATAGACATCAATGACTCATTCAAAGGAATTTTCACTTTGGAAGGAATCTCTGAGATTTATCCTTCTGTCCACTTTGATCTTTACCATTTGGACCTTTCTATACATTAGGAACAACCTAAAGACTCAAAACCTGATGTTTAAAACTAAAACTAAAATATTTCATCAGAAACCATTTGATGATTGAAAGCACAAGTTTCCAAATAAATATAGTACTAATTGAGATAAGAAAAAATAAATGATATTCTAAGTGTCAACTAAGTTTCCAGTGCTTATTCAAAGTTAAATTACCCAACAAATGTGTTTTTTAAATATAGTTTGGGGAAAAAAAAGTATGGAAGAAAAGATATAAAAGAAAAAAAATCTACATTTGAATTTTGGATTTAAAAATTTTTTAAAAAGCTCAGAAGATTTCTAAAGCCTGGACATATATGCTTTCTAAATGAATGAAAAATAGCACTATTACTTAATCCTACAGAGCTGTAACTACCAGGATACTGAAATTCAGATACTGTAATTCAATAATAAAAGCAAAGGGGATAGTACGGGGAGGGAGGAGGGTTCAGGATGGGGAATACGTGTATATCTGTGGCGGATTCATGTTGATATATAGCAAAACCAATACAATATTGTAAAGTTAAAAAATAAAATCCTTAAGTCTCCAGAAAAATAAAAAAATAAAAGACAAAGGGGACAGCATTGATACTTACATTAAGCAGCTGTTCAAAAGCAAAACTAAACCCCTTCTTATAATCTGTGATTCCTTTTGCTGTGATATTATTCACTGCATCTTTCAGCACTTTCTTATTTCTCACATTTGCTTGGACGAGGTGCTGAAAACAGCTTACATCCTGGGCATTGCTGTTAAACTGTAAAAGATAAAAAGGTAAATATATAAATGAACATTAAAATTAATCATGTAATTTTCACTGAATTCATGTTATACTTCTCAATCCTAACGCACTGCTTTCTCTTTCAGAAAGAAAAGTGAATTGACTGGTAACAAAAGTGCACTAAAGATCAAACAGTAATTTCATCTAAGCCCCAATTCCTATTGTAACAGTAATTAAGCCACTCAGTTACATTCCTGAAGCTAGCTTGGTTTCCCTGATGATAAATTTGGGATATGAATTATGTGAGGTCCCTTCCAGCTCTCAAATTTTATGAGCATTTAGATTAAAAAAAAAAAAAAACACTCAACAATGAAATAAATTCAGAATCCAGAAATGATATGATGATGCCTGCAGAGAATACAGGAGAAACTGAGTATTTTACTTGCCTCGCATAAGGAAAAGCTTAATGGAAATGCAGTACATGGAATGATAGGAATGGAGGTTTAACATATTTGAAATTTGATGGTAGTCTCACCATGAGAGTGAAAACAGGACAGTAATCTGAAAGAATCAAGAACAAGTGGCCTTTCAGCACTATCTCTCTAGAGGTTCTACAAGGAAAACAGTTGAATCATGGAGCAAGACAATGGGCAAGCAGGTCACTGCAGAGTTATTGCTGTGAGCGATAAGGGCCTGAAGTCCAAAGAGGCTGCAGGAGGAGAAAACAAGCTCTAACAGTATCTGCCCAAACTGAAAATTTAAGAATGATCACCAAAGTAATTTCACCAACCACATACAAAGTATTTATATAGTTCACGGGATATTTCCAAAAAGATAGAAACAGTAAGATTTCTGCAAGAAGACCAGGGAGCTGCTATGAGGGGATCATCCTATCACTTATTACCTCTGCTGTGCATACAAGCCCCTTAGGCTCTTGGGGCTAGACTGTCATATCTGCAATAGAATAATAATAATAACAAAAACATTCTTGCTAAAAGGGGCTGGACAGATCAAATAATGAAGATATTCTCAGAGCAAAAACATAGGTGTGGGAGCGGGGAGGGAGGCTTAAGAGAGAGAGGATATATATATAAATATATAAAATTATGGCTGATCTGTGTTGTACTGCAGAACCAACACAATACTATAAAGCAGTTACCCTCCCATTAAATAATAAATTAAAAAAAAGTGTATCATAAGCCAAAATATAAATTTTACATAGTGATTATATACTCTTAAAAATATCCTTCTTTTTTCTCTGAAGGTCCTCCCTGAATACTGATGTGATGAACTGTACACCTCATCACTCTATGAAGCAAACATTCGCGGGCAGCCTGTTGTATGTCCCGGACTGTGTGTGCCAGCTGAGAGCCCTGTGCCTTCAGATGTGAGGTAAATTATCCACACACATACACAAGGTTTGCTTTGTGCTGCACTGACTAAAAGACTTGCCCATACTCACATAGGAAATAATAGAGTCAGGATTCAAACCAGCACTGTGGCAGGAGTCTGGGATTTTAACTACTCATGCAGCACCTCTCAAAATATTACAATAAATCATGATGTGTTCTGTAAAGCAATATAATATTAAGCTCTAAGAGATAATGGGTTCTAATTCAGACTGTGAGCAGTTGGAGGAAAGTTTCCCCAAGAAATGGCATTTCCTGTGATTCCAAAGAAATGTTTCCTTGAAAACAGTAGAGGAAGAACATTCCAGACAAACAGAACACATGCAAAAAGGCCCTTATGTGACAAAAAGAAAAAAAAAAAAAAAAAAAAAAAACCCTCTTAGTGAAACATGAAAATGGAGAGTTTAGCTCAGCCACATAAAAATGACCTCAGGCAGGAGGCAGGGATGGACTGTGCAGTGTCTAATGGAAATGCTGAACAATTAGGAACATATTTTCTGTTGAACAGCCAGTCACAAAAGGTTTTAAGTCAAATGTAAAATCATTTAAACTAGAACTTAAATAGCTCACTGTAGCTGCTGTTTGGAATGTAGTTTTAAGGTGCTGCTGCTGCTGCTAAGTCGCTTCAGTCGTGTCCGACTCTGTGCGACCCCATAGATGGCAGCCCACCAGGCTCCTCTGTCCCTGGGATTCTCCAGGCAAGAACATTGGACTGGGTTGCCATTTCCTTTTCCAATGCATGAAAGTGAAAAGTGAAAGTGAAGTCGCTCAGTCGTGCCCGACTCTTAGCGACCCCATGGACTGCAGCCCACCAGGCTTCTCCATCCATGAGATTTTCCAGACAAGAGTACTGGAGTGGGGTGCCATTGCCTTCTCCAAGTTTTAAGGTGAGCGAAATGTAAAGGATGAAAAATAAGCAGAAGGCTACTGTAGTAACCTAGCTTACTAGACCAAGGGATTTTGTTATTCATGGAAGTGGTCAAAGAGAGGGATTCAAGACTTATTTTGGAGACAGAATCACTAGGCAGTGGTGGTGGAGACTAAGAAAAGAGTGGTGTCTTGAATGACTGCCAGGTTTCTGACATGGGTATCTGGGTGGCTGGAGAAGGGATGGGTTCAGAGACACTTGAGGATTAGAGAAGAGAGTTAGAGAGTTCAAGTGCGGGTGAGATTTCAACATGTGAGATACACAAATGAAAATGTCAAGAAATCATCATGTTAAAAGCAACAGGCTCAAAAGAAGTCTTGATTAAATATTAAAAAAAAAAAAACGGAGAGCTTCAGCAGAAAAAATTGGTTTAAAACCATGTGAATAAAAGTGAAGCAGAGGAGGAGTCCTTGAGAAAACTGAGTGGGAGTAAGTTCCCATGGAGGCAGGAAGGAAATCAGGAGATGGGACTGTCTTAGATGATGAGAGGGGAAAAAGAACAACGGTCTCCAGTAGAACACATTGTGGTACAGAGACAGAAAAGATGAGGACTTAAAGGAGCCCACTGAACTTACCCAGTTACACAGGCAGCATCTGGAGGCGGGGTGGAACATAACTGGAACGATGGATGCACTGAACAACAGTGACGAGGATTAGCCTTGCAGAGCAAGTGTTCAGAGCACCTTGGCTGAGAGGCAGAGAAGAAAAAGGGTGGGCCCTACGGGGACAGACTAGGGTCAAGGAAAGTCTTCAAAGCGAAGGGTCATCAGAGCAACAGAGGATTTATACTGAAGAGAAAAGGAAGAAAATGATGCGGGAAACAGAACAGAGGTGAAAACCAAAGCTCTTGCGAAGACAGGGAAGGATGGGATACGGATGGCTTGTAGAGGAACAACCCTTTGAGAAGCCATGTACAGTGTCCACTTCATTGTTCTAGGAAAGAAAACTGAGGGCTGAATATAGACAATGGGTGTATGGAAATTCGATGTGGGAAGATGACACTGTTGCTTGTGGCTTTTGTCTCAAATGGACTATGAGGCAAGGTCATCAGGATAAAGGCAGAGGTGGAAGGTTTGGAGAGAGTATAGATAAAACAGGAAGTAAAATGTCCTAATTAGAAAAGACCTGTTGCTGGGAAAGATTGAGGGCAGGAGGAGAAGGGGACGACAGAGGATGAGATGGCTGGGTGGCATCACTGACTCAGTGGACATGAGTTTGAGCAAGCTCCAGGAGATGGTGAAGGACAGGGAAGCCTGGTATGCTGCAGTCTATGGGGTCCCACAGAGTTGGCCACAACTGAGTGACTGAACAACAACAAAAATGTCCCACACAGATAAACACTCAGTTCTTTGTCAGTTTTACTTTGAAAGCTATGTTCAGGTACATCATATATATGAGAACAAAGCTTTGATATACTTGTTTTCTGTTTTTAATAAATTCAAACATTGAAAATACCGTATCTTTTATTATTATTATTCTGTCTGTGCCACAGAGCATGTGGGATCTTAGTTCCCTGAGCGGGTATCAAACCTGTGCCCCTGCAGGAAAGAGTGGAGCCTTAAACACTGGACCAGCAGGGAAGTCCCTGAGTATTATCTTCAGATTTGAAATGCACTGCCTTTTTTCTCACATTATTTGATAATCTGACACAATCTTAATCTACATATTCTGTTCTGAAAGTAGAAGAATGTGAGAATTCCCATGTTAGAAAGTAAATGAAATAAAATAAAGCAAAAGTAAACAACAGATTGTCAATACACTAATAGTAAAATGTCTATCCTTAAAAAATAGTTAGAAATTATTACAGGGAATGTTATTATGTGATTTAGTTAAATCATAAAACTTGATAAAGTTACAAGTTATATAAAAAATGAACATTGAATAATGTATTGCCCCGAGTCTTTCAGTTGACCTTGACCTGCTTTTAACACAGAAAAGGAAGTATCTCATTAAATCACTTCAACACAAACTGATTAAATGTAAATTTGATTCATTAAATACAAATTCAGTGATGTATAACAGAAATATAACAATTAAAAATGCATAAATAATACAGAGAAAAGAATAACTTACAAGGTATAAGTCCCTATGGCAAATTTTATTCTCAAAGAAAGAGATGAGAAATGTGAAAAGTTCCAGCATAGGTAAGTATATATTTCACAGATATCTTAGGCTTACTTGCTTTTAGAATAGAAAAAGAATAACAGATTTACTTTCATGAACTGAAACTGCACAACCTTCTTTCAACTAAACAACTTTACAACTGAACAACTATCACTCATAAAACTTTGAAATACTACACGGTGATTGAAAATATACTTAAAGAGTCCTGCTTTTTTCATCTTTTAAGAAAATACTTCTTTTACATATGTACACTTAATTAACCCTAAAAAGTGTGTTAGCTGCTCAGTCGTGTCCGACTCTTTGCGATCCCATGGACTGTAGCCTTGCCAGGCTCCTCTGTCCATGGAATTCTCCAGGCAAGAATACTGGAGTGGGTTCCCATTTCCTTTTCCAGGGGATCTTCTTGACCCAGGGATCAAACCTGGGTCAAACCTGGGTCTCTCTTCATTGCAGACAGATTCTTTACCACCTCAGCTATCAGGAAAGCCCTAACCAGCCCCACTGATGCTGCTAAGTCGCCTCAGTCGTGTCCAACTCTGTGCGACCCCATAGATGGTAACCCACCAGGCTCCGCTGTCCCTGGGATCCTCCAGGCAAGAACATTGGAGTGGGCTGCCATTTCCTTCTCCAATGCATAAAAGCAAAAGTAACGTCACTCAGTCTTGTCCGACTCTTCGCGACCCCATGGACTGCAGCCTACCAGGCTCTTCTGTCCATGGGATTTTCCAAGCAAGGGTATGGGAGTGGGTTGCCATTAACCCTACAAAGACTCAAATTGAAACTAACATCATACTCATTCCTTTCCTGATCCCAGAAAATTCAACCAAGCAGGTTCCTTCCTAGAAGTGCTGAGAAAATCTGCTAGCACACTGAGCCAGGAAGGCGTGTGGGCTAACGTATGCATCTGGGGTAGAAATCAGGAGGGATGTGTCTCTCTGCCCCAGAACTCAGACATTCTTTTGTTCTCCTCTTTCATATACCCTGCTCCTTCCACTTATTACTCTTTTCTTCACTTGCCTGTCCACTTACCTCAACATTCTCTCCTTATAAAAGGCTTTCATGATCTTCCTTGACTAGGTCAAATCATCCCCATTAAAAGTTCTCATAGGCCTAAATCTATCTTTTATATGGAATACATCACGTTTATAATTCTATATTTCTTTCTATGATATTCTGATTAAACTTTCAACTGGATTAAAAGCTATGGTCATAGAAAACATCCATCCTACCACTGTAAATGACATAGTAATAGGTATACATATAGTTGGTATACAATAAACATAAAAACAATATTTACTGAATGAATATGTGGAGTTTAAGAAAATTAGAAAACAGGGCACAGACATCAATCAATTATTGAGCTAAAGGCTTCTAAGTGTAGGAACTGTATTTTAGTTCTCCATATCTTATTGAATGTGTACATCTGTAAATATACTTTGTCCAAACAGATACTACTAAAATATCCAAATGAAGATGTATGCTGAACACCCAGCACGGAGCCCAACACATAGTATATTTTAAATCAGCTGCAACTCTGTGGTTTTAAAAAGTATTTTAGTAAAACCATTAGTATATGCCACATGATGAAATAAGAATGGATTCCTATATTCACGAGACAGATTCATATAAGCAATATTAGCTTTAGTGAGCTTACATAAAGTTCATTAGTGTAATGATACAAGTGTCCCTCAAACATTAGTTCAGTGATTGAAACAGTCTCTGAGCATAACCAGGAACAGTAAATGTCAATGCTTCCAGTAGACTTTCCTATTAAATATCACAGTCAAGTACACACACCAAATTAAAAGATACTTTAGGGCCCAAACAAACTGTTAATTTCTCAAGTGAAATATTTTAAACCTTTGGTTTTGTAAAGGCAGTGTCTATTTTTTGTTTTGATATCCTGAATAAGAAAAAAAAAACACAAAATATTTCTGAGAGAGGAGGCTCTACAGCTCATTGGATTAATTTAGGATACAAACACTGAAAGGCTGGCACTGCCTGATACACACAAATCAAAGAAGCATCAAATTCCTAGAAAGCAACCCTGTTGAGGAATGGCACCTATAATAACCTTCACGGAGCACAAAAGCTCACCCTGAAGAGGTTGGTGGGCTCAAGCAGTTTTCCTCTGCAATGCTGAAGAAGCAAAGGGAAGATAAACCCAAAACTGATATTCTTCTACTTCGAACTGCAGAGAAAATGTGACCTATTTATCACTGTCGATCACTCAGTATGCCTTTAATTATTTCATTTATGTATTTAAAATTCTTTCTTCTTTCGACATGAAAAAGTAATACAGTGTAAAACTGTGGGCTCACACTGTGTAGATAGCAAAAACAAATCAAATTCAGACTGGCCTGCCTTGGAACATGGGTATTTTTTAAAACTAGAAAATAGGTGTAAAATACTCTACATAGTGGTCTACTACAAATAGTTTATATAACAAATTTATATTATATAAAATCATTTAGATGGAGTATCTGAGTTAAATAAACTACATAAAATTTTGCACATTAGGCAGTAGTTATAAATTATGATATCAGAAGCTATCCACATTCTGGACACCAGATGGCGATGCAGGAAAGGCAAAGCAAAGTGAACAGAGGCTGTGATCTTTAAAGTCTAGGTTTTTTTTATTCCTACCAAAATATTTTCCCTTTATTTTGATTTTTCCAGTTTTTGTAGGAAACTAGTAAATATTGTAAAGAAACAAAATGGTTATCCTAAAATCTGAGAAATAGCTCATAGCATTTACCCATATGCATATGCACCTAGTAAAGTAATGCTCAAATTCTCCAAGCCAGGCTTCAGCAGTACATGAACCCTGAACTTCCTGATGTTCAAGTTGGTTTTAGAAAAGGCAGAGGAACCAGAGATCAAATTGCCAACATCCGCTGGATCATAGAAAAAGCAAGAGAGTTCCAGAAAAACATCCATTTCTGCTTTATTGACTATGCCAAAGCCTTTGACTGTGTGAATCATAATAATCTGTGGAAAATTCTGAAAGAGATGGGAATACCAGACCACCTTATCTGCCCCTTGAGAAATCTGTATGCAGGTCAGGAAGCGACAGTTAGAACTGGACATGGAACAACAGACTGGTTCCAAGTAGGAAAAGGAGTACGTCAAGGCTGTATAGTGTCACCCTGCTTATTTAACTTCTATGCAGAGTACATCATGAGAAACGCTGGGTTGGATGAAGTACAAGCTGGAATCAAGATTGCTAGGAGAAATATCAATAACCTCAGATATGCAGATGACACCACCCTTATGGCAGAAAGTCAAGAAGAACTAAATAGCCTCTTGATGAAAGAGAAAGAGAGTGAAAAAGTTGGCTTAAAGCTGAACATTTAGAAAACTAAGATTACGGCATCTGGTCACATCACTTCACGGCAAACAGATGGGGAAACAGTGGAAACAGTGGCTGACTTTATGTTTTTGGGCTCCAAAATCACTGCAGATGGTGATTGCAGCCACAAAATTTAAAGACACTCCTTGGAAGGAAAGTTATCACCAACCTAGACAGCATGTTAAAAAGCAGAGACATTACTTTGTCAACAAAGGTCCATCTAGTCAAGGATATGGTTTTTCCAGTAGTCATGTATGGATGTGAGAGTTGGACTATAAAGAAAGCTGAGCGCCGAAGAATTGATGCTTCTGAACTGTGGTGTTGGAGAAGACTCTTGAGAGTCCCTGGGACTGCAAGGAGATCCAACTAATCCATCCTAAAGGAGATCAGTCCTGGGTGTTCATTGGAAGGACTGATGTTGACACTGAAATTCCAGTACTTTGGCCACCTAATGCAAAGAGCTGACTCATTTGAAAAGACCCTGATGCTGGGATAGATTGAGGGCAGGAGCAGAAGGGGACGACAGAGGATGAGATGGTTGGAGGGCATCACCGACTCAATGGACATGAGTTTGGGTGAAATCCAGGAGTTGGTGACAGACAGGGAGGCCTGGCGTGCTGCAGTTCACTGGGTCTCGAAGAGTTGAACATGACTGAGCAACTGAACTGAACTGCATATATACCTACTCCTAGTCAAGAATGATTTTAAGTTTTTTATATATTGCCAAATTACTTTTCAGATATATTGTGCCAATTCAAATATATAATAGTCTGACTTCACGCTCACAAACACAACATTTTACTTGCTAGATTGTAATTCAAAATAATATTTCAATATTCAATTATTACTACAATTTATTGATGGCAAGTTAAGTGAAACTTTTTTCATAAATTAGTTGACATAAAGCTGTGAATTGTAAGTTCTACTTTTTCCAGTTTGTTTTTTACCTTCTAATTTTAAATTTTGAACCTGTACTTTATGACTTCTTAAAATAGTTTTATGCTTATAAAACCATCTACTATTAAGGTAAATACATGTCTGCACTCTCTAATATTTGATGCTTTGTTTGCTTATTTTACATTTTGGTTTTCAGTCATGGTGGAAATTATTACCCCCAATATTATGAAGTTACAATTAGATTAAAGTGCTTTTTCACATAGTCAATTTCCCTTTTATTGAATAATTTTTCATTCCTGACCCACCCTGTATAATAAAAATTATGGATACATTTCCTTTAATAACTGTAAATGTATTCCTTTACTATTTTCATGATTTTACTGGCTTTTAACTTTTTATTAGTAATAATTAATATATTAGCTAACGTACTGAGAAGCACAACTATGCCAATCAAAAACTGTCACGTGTTAATTCACATAACTTTTCCCAAGATTAAGGTCTTAGCTGTAACATGGTTTCCACTGTACAGTTGAGGAAATGAGGCTTAGAGTGTCAAAGAAAGTGCTCAGAGTCACGAAGAAACCAAGGTCAGAACTCTACTTCAAACTCCACCCCTTGAGACTTTCTCCGTGGTGCCTCATCACCTTCAGTTTATACCATGAGGGTAAACTGCCATACTCTGTCATGCTACTTTTTTCACTGAACTTCAGAATTATCTTCTGACAAATTAAAACCACATTTAGCAATTAATTTTGGAACAAACTGGTATCTTCACAAGAATCAACTTTTCAATCCAGGAAGAATTCTCCATCAACTTCAATATATGTATACATATATTTCAGATACTCGTCTCTTAAAATGCAAGGCATCAATCAAGAAGATCAATCAAGATCACAGAGTAGGACTTGGGCATGGATTTCACCTCCCCTGACAAACACATCAAAAATATATCTATGTGTAGAACAGTTCTCACTGCATCTGACTGGAAACTGGGTAGGAAGGGAAGTCAAGTAATGGATAGGGACCTATGCCCGTCGGAAGGGACTCAAAGGAAAAGGGAGATTACACAGGCGGAGAGCCTCCTGGGGAGTGAACGGTGAGAGCCATAGACTGGGAGGCCTGATACTGGCTACCTACTCAGGGAAGATGAGACGCTATTGCTGGCTGGAAGGCTTCTGGGATGAACAGGAGGGCTGTGAGAGGCCTGGACCCCACTTGGTGGGGGCATGCATGAGCTAGCCTGCCCCTAAATCAGGGATAGAAGGTGGAGAGAGACTTGTCTAGTGACTGCTGGTTTCCCACAAGCACCCTGCTGCTCTCCTCAGTCCAAGCTGAGAGGACGCTCTGGCCCCACTCACTCTGTGTCACACTGGGCACTGGATCCAGGGTGGTCACAACCGAGCAGACTCAGCCCAGGCACACAAAGGTCACTCTGTCCCCAGGCAGAGCCTGGGTGGGCTGGCAGCAGCCACTGCCGCCAGTTACTCACGCGGTGCCTCAGAAGCAGCCTGGGTTTCTGATGGCGGCTGCTCCATCCCCAACACGCCTCACGCCCCAGGACACTCTGAGGGTCCAGACGGGCCCTGCCCACCCTGCGATGTGTCTCTAAACAGAGAAGGGGCAGCAAAGTCTTGCGGTTGTGATGAGCTATGAGGGACAAAAGGGACTTGCAGCCAAGGCTGTGTCTGAGCAGAGCAAGAAAACAAGGGCAGGTGCCTGAAGGAGCAGCTCATCGGAGATAACTCAGATCTCTGTCTGCAGACGAGATAGGCCAAGAGGTCACTTGGGCCCCCCCTAGCTTGAGCACCCCTTCTTCTCTGAGGCAAGGATCCCATCCTGGGGAGGGGGAAAACACAAACTTAAAGAGAACAGAACCAACTCAGGCCTGACCATAAAGGCTTTTCCCCCACAAGGTGGGATCAGACCCCACATCCCATAGGGCAGTGACGTCCACAGAGCAGAGGCGAAGCCTTGCCTCACATCCAGCTCCAGCTTTAACCTCTCTGCGTGCAGCCCCTCCTCTACCAAGGTGACAGATGTCAGCATATCCTGAAAAAGATGTCACTTGCATTCACATCAAACCAGCTCTCCACGAAAGGGCAAATGAGCACACGCAGTCTGTATAGGGACAGACTGCACCCACATAAGAACACACGTTTAAGACTGCAATAGGTAACTGTTTCCTCTAAATTCACAGAGACAGAGGAATTTAAGCAAATTATAAGGCAAAGGAACTGCTATCAACTGGAAAAGCAAGAGAAAACCCCTGAAAAAAAAGAACTAATGAAACAATTTACAAGATTAAGAATTCAAAGCATTGGTAATAAAAATGTTAATTTATTAAGGAAAAGAATAGATGAATACAGTGAAAAATTTGAGAAATCTAGAAAATAATATAAAGACTCAAACAGAAATAAAGAATACAATAACTAGAAAAAGAAAAAAAGGAAAACCAATACTGTAAGGAATGAGTGGGAGACTAGTGATACAGAAGAATGCATAAGTGATCTGGAAGACTGAATAATGAAAACCATCCTTTAAAAGAGCAAAAAGAAGAATTTCAGAAATGAAAACAGTTTTAACAGCTCTTTGGAAGAACAATAAGTATACCAATATTCGCATTAAAGAGGTCCCAAAGGAGAAGAGAGAGAAAAGGGCATCTAAAATGTATTTGAGGGACCTACGGTTGACAAGCATAGGTCCCTCTGGCTAAAAGAGAGGGCATGATACATTCAAAGTCCTGAAAGGAAAAAATCTGCAACCCAAGATACTCTACCCAAGATTATAATTTTAAATAGACGCAGAGAGAAAGAATTTCTCAGACAAGCAAAAACTAAGAGATCATCAATACTAAACACAGCCTGAAAGAAACGTCAAAGGGTCTTCTCTAAATGAAAAAGAAGTAAAAATCTATATGAAAGGAAAAATCCTACTAGGAAATGCAAATATATTGAAAATACTAAGGATCAACCACTTACATATGCCAATATGAAGACTAAAAGACAAAAAACTGTAAAAGCAAACATGCGTGCATGCTGAGTTGCTTCAGTCGTGTCCAACTCTTTATGACCCTATGCACTGTAGCCCGCCAGGCTCCTCTGTCCATGGGGATTCTCCAGGCAAGAATATTGGAGTGGATTCCCATGCCCTCTTCCTGGGGATCTTTCTGACCCAGGGATCAAATCCATGTCTCATGTCTCCTTCATTGGGAGGCAGGTTCTTTACCACTAGCGCCACCTGGGAAGCCCCTAAAACAATCATAACTACAATAATTATGGGATAAACATGAAAATGCAAAATATGACATCAAAAACACAAAATGTAGGGGACAGGAATAAAATACAGATCTTTTATAATGTGCTTGAACTTAAATGACAATCAGTTGAAAACAATTAGATACAGTTATAGGTCAACATATATGAACCCTATAATAATCACAAATCAAAAACCAATAGATGCAGAAAAAAATTTTTTTAAAAGGAACACAAGCATACTAAAAAAGAAACTTAGCAAACCAAGGGGAAGAAACAAAAAAAGAAAGAAATGGACCAAAAAGAACTACAAAAACAATCAGAAAACAATAAAACAGCAATAAGTATAAACCTCTCGCAGCAACCAATAATTACTTTAAATGTACATGTAATCCAAGAATCCATAGAAAGGATCATACACCATGATCAAGATAGATTTATTCTAAGGCACAAGGATAGCTCAACATATGAAAAACAATTTGACATACCACATTAACAAAACAAAACCAAAAACCACATGATCATCTCAATAGATGCAGAAAAAGCATTTGACAAAATCCATCATCCATTCATGATAAAAACGCTCATCAAAGTGGGTACAGAAGGAACATACCTCAACTTAATAAAGGCTATTTATGACAAACCCACAGTCAATGTAACATTCAAAGCTGGGGTAAATTGGTGTGGGCACTATGGAAAACTGAATGGAGATTACTCAAAAAACTAAAAAAGGAGCTATCCTCAGATGAGATCAGATCAGTCACTCAGTCGTGTCCGACTCTTTGCGACCCTATGAATGGCAGCAAACCAGGCCTCCCTGTCCATCACCAACTCCCGGAGTTCACCCAGACTCACGTCCATCGAGTCAGTGATGCCATCCAGCCATCTCATCCTCTGTCGTCCCCTTCTCCTCTTGCCCCCAATCCTTCCCAGCATCAGAGTCGTTTCCAATGAGTCAACTCTTCGCATGAGGTGGCCAAAGTACTGGAGTTTCAGCTTTAGCATCATTCCTTCCAAAGAAATCCCAGGGCTGATCTCCTTCAGAATGGACTGGTTGCATCTCCTTGCAGTCCAAGGGACTCTCAAGAGTCTTCTCCAACACCACAGTTCAAAAGAATCAATTCTTCGGCGCTCAGCCTTCTTCACAGTCCAACTCTCACATCTATACATGACCACAGGAAAAACCATAGCCTTGACTAGACGGACCTTTGTTGGCAAAGTAATGTCTCTGCTTTTGAATATGCTATCTAGGTTGGTCATAACTTTCTTTCCAAGGAGTGAGCATCTTTTAATTTGATGGCTGCAGTCACCATCTGCAGTGATTTTGGAGCACAGAAAAATAAAGTCTGACACTGTTTCCACTGTTTCCCCATCTATTTCCCATGAAGTGATGGGACCGGATGCCATGATCTTCGTTTTCTGAATGTTGAGCTTTAAGCCAACTTTTTCACTCTCCACTTTCACTTTCATCAAAGGCTTTTGAGTTCCTCTTCACTTTCTGCCATAAGGGTGGTGTCAGATGCATATCTGAGGTTATTGATATTTCTCCCGGCAATCTTGATTCCAGCTTATGTTTCTTCAAGTCCAGCATTTCTCATGATGTACTCTGCATATAAGTTAAATAAACAGGGTGACAATATACAGCCTTGACGTACTCCTTTTCCAAATAGAACCAGTCTGTTGTTCTATGTCCAGTTCTAACTGTTGCTTCCTGACCTGCATACAAATTTCTCAAGAGGCAGATCAGGTGGTCTGGTATTCCCATCTCTTTTAGAATTTTCCACAGTTTATTGTGATCCACACAGTCAAAGGCTTTGGCATAGTCAATAAAGCAGAAATAGATGTTTTTCTGGAACGCTCTTGCTTTTTCCATGATCCAGTGGATGTTGGCAATTTGATCCCTGGTTCCTCTGCCTTTTCTAAAACCAGCTTGAACATCAGGAAGTTCACGGTTCACATACTGCTGAAGCCTGGCTTGGAGAATTGTGAGCATTACCTTACTAGCGTGTGAGATGAGTGCAATTGTGCGGTAGTTTGAGCATTCTTTGGCATTGCCTTTCTTTGGGATTGGAATGAAAACTGACCTTTTCCAGTCCTGTGGCCACTGCTGAGTTTTCCAAATTTGGTAGCATATTGAGTGCAGCACTTTCACAGCATCATCTTTCAGGATTTGGAATAGCTCAACTGGAATTCCATCACCTCCACAAGTTTTGTTTGTAGTGACTCTTTCTAAGGCCCACTTGACTTCATATTCCAGGATGTCTGGCTCTAGGTCAGTGATCATACCATCGTGATTATCTGGGTCATGAAGATCTTTTTTGTACAGCTCTTCTGTGTATTCTTGCCATCTCTTCTTAATATCTTCTGCTTCTGTTAGGTCCATACTATTTCTGTCCTTTATCGAGCCCATCTTTGCATGAAATGTTCCTTTAGTATCTCTGATTTTCTTGAAGAGATCTCTAGTCTTTCGCATTCTGTTGTTTTCCTCTATTTCTTTGCATTGATCGCTGAAGAAGGCTTTCTTATCTCTTCTTGCTATTCTTTGGAACTCTGCATTCAGATGTTTATATCTTTCCTTTTCTCCTTTGCTTTTCACTTCTCTTCTTTTCACAGCTATTTGTAAGGCCTCCCCAGACAGCCATGTTGCTTTTTTGCATTTCTTTTCATGGGGATGGTCTTGATCCCTGTCTCCTATACAATGTCACGAACCTCATTCCATAGTTCATCAGGCACTCTATCTATCAGATCTAGTCCCTTAAATCTATTTCTCACTTCCACTGTATAATCATAAGGATTTGATTTAGGTCATACCTGAATGGTCTAGTGGTTTTCCCTACTTTCTTCAATTTCAGTCTGAACTACCATATGATTCTGTAATTCTACTCCTAGGTTTACATCCAGCAAAAACAGAAACACTAATTCTAACTGATACATGCACCTCAATGTTCATAGAAGCACTGCTTAGCATAGCAAAGATTGGAAGCAATCCAAGTGTCCATCAATAGGCAAATATATGAAGAAGATGTGGTATACATGCAGTGGGATATTATTCAGTCATTAAAAATAATAAAAATCTGCCACTTACAACAATGAAGATGAACCTAGAGAATACTATGTGTAATGATATAAGTCAGAGAGACATTTAACATATCACTTTTATGTGGAATCTAAAAAATAAAAAAATGTATATAGTAAAACAGAATTACAGATATAGAAAAAAAACTAGTGGTTACCTTGGGAAGATGGAGGGCAGGGACAAGCTAGGGGTATGGGATTAAGATACACATACTACAGTGTATAAAATAGACAAGCCACAGGGCTATATTGTAAAGCACAGGAATTACCTTGTAATAACTTTTAATGACGTATAATCTGTAAAAAATACTGAATCACTATGCTATATACCGAAAATTGAGAAATAATTTTAAATCAATGATACTTCAATAAAAAGTAAAATGCATACCCTGAATATATTATTAAAAGTAATGTTAGTTAATGCACAGATTTGGCAAATATTGTGAATGTGCTTTTAATTTCTATTATTAATCTCTGTTTAGCAAAAATCAGAAAGTGTGGTCACCCTCCCCTGGTTAGAGGTGTCACAAAAATCTTTGCCAACAGCACTTTGGACTTGAACACTCCTGTTCTTAAATTGATGTTGCTGTCCCCAAATAATGGCTGCTTGTTTGCAGTTTCCTTGATTTACAGAAAAATATATTTTTTTAAATCTACCATTTCTAAATTCAGTTTAGGAAAATCAGGTTTAGTCCAGAACCTGACTGTTATTGGAGAAGGAAATGGCAATCCAATCCAGTATTCTTGCCTGGAAAATTCCATGTACAGAGGAGCCTGGCAAGGTAAAGTCCCTGCATGGGGTCGGAAGAGTGGGACACGACAGAGTGACTATCACTCACTCACTCTGCCTGTTATAAGCACCCAAGGTCAAGGTTTATTTAATTATCCCCTCTGAGTTTCAGGTTTTTCTTTTCTGAAGGAAAAGGCTTTGGTAGATCTCTTGGAAAGCCCCTGAAATTCTAAAATCATATCATTTATATCTGTTAATTTTATCAATTAGGGAAAATTACATAAATGAATATGAATAATATACTTTATATAACCCAAAGAAAATGGCATCAATAGCATATGAAAATATCGAGAAGATTATGTTTACCTGTAATTATAAATCATTGGCCATTAAAATTTTTGATAAATGCTGTCATTTTCAAATATTCCCATTAACTTGAATCATGACATGCTCAAAATTCAGTCTGTTAAATTTTGTCAAAATGTTGAATGAATTTCTGAATAAGTTTCAATTATCTTTTTTAATATATTCAATTTACATTTTGGGACAGAAAACTTTTGAACCTCTCTAATTATAGGCATTTAGAAGAATTTCAAGCAAGCATATGCTACTCTTTTGCTCTAGAATTAATTTGTATTTAGCTTCCTTGCTTATCTCTCATTGATATTTGTATTTTCTCAAACAGCTTTATAAGTAACCAGTGTACAATTCTGACTCCAGAGCACTCACCCAACTAGAAATATGGACAGCTGTCTCCCCAACATTCTTGAGATACAATAATCATATCAGTATTATTCCTAACACAAGTATATTTTCATAGCCCTGTGGAAATTTGAGCGCCAGCTCTCAGATGAAGCTTTACTGAAATGATCAAATGATCACGTATCAAGCGTTCTCACTTTCTCTTCACCAACACATGATGCAGAGCTGGTCAGTATGCTTAATATTTTAGTGGTCACGAAGCTGGAACATCTTACCTAGTTGAGAAAAGAACTTTTGTGATGATGGTTGGATTTGCCTGAAGAACACAATGAGAAAGAACACCTAATGTGTTTACAGAGCAGAGATATGACACGCTAACAATGAATCAGGATGACTCTGGTCACTTACAAACACAAACTATTTCATCACTGATTCAAATTTACTATAAAATTCTGACATCTCTGCAGAAATTTTTCCTCTAGCAAACTTTACTCGTCTTATTTTAAGAAATTGCCAGCTACCCCAACTTTCAGCAATCACCACCCTGATCAGGCAACCAATGGTCAGCATCAAGGAAGCACCCTTCATCAGCAAAAAGATTAAAACTTACTGAAGGCTCAGATGATGATTAACATATTTTAGCATTAAAGTATTTTTTAATTACGATATGTATTTTGGTTTTGCTAGACATAATGCTATTGCATTCTTGACAGACCACAGTATAGTGAAAACATAACTTTCATATGTATTGGGTAACTAAAAACATTTGTGAAACTTGCTTTATTGTGGTGCCTGGAACTGAATCTGCAGTATCTCTGAGGTATGGCTGAACTTTGAAAATTGTACTCATAAATGCTGATCTGTTATTACTGGATGTGAAGTTTTTTCATAATTCTTCTGGCCTCAACAAACAAGTCAATAATTCTCATAGTTTTTAAAAAACTACAGTTCAATTCAAAATGAAAGTATTTCCTCTGCCTCTCTGCCTCACCTTCCTTTGCTATTTCAAACTGCAAATACAACTAATTTCTAATTACTTAAAACTATCTTTAGTTCATCATATAATTAATGGAGAATATATTTATCATACTGTCAACACCTTCTTATAAACTTTCCTTATACTTGCAAAGCAATTAAATTATCCTCTGGTATTCTCTCTTTTTAAAAACTAAATAACCTTGATCACTTGCCCTGTTGTTATCATTCCTAAATTTATCCTTTATACAGTCTTTTCTGCACAGCCTATAATTTTTATGTCTTTTAAATGAATAAAATTTTAAGAAGCACTCATTTTTTCTTTTGCCTTACAAGCAAACTTTTAATTTCCAAAGTATACAAGGAGCTCACACAATTCAATATCATAAAAACAAACAACCCAATCAAAAAGTGGGCAAAAGACCTAAACACACACTTCTCTAAAGAAGGCATACAGATGGCTAACAAACACATGAAGAAATGCTCAACATCATTCATCATTAGAGAAATGCTAATCAGAACTACTAGGAGATATCACCCCACACCAGAAAGAATGGCCATAATCAAAAAAAAAAAAAAAAAAAAAAATACACCAACAACAAATACTGGAGAGGGTGTGGAGAAAAGGGAAACCTCCTACACTGCTGGTGGGAATGTAAATTGATACAGCCACTACGGAAGATGGAAATTCCTTAAAAAATAGGAATAAAACCACCATATGACCCAGCAATACCACTTATAGGCATATACCCTGAAGAAACCAGAACTGAAAAAGACATGTATCCCAATGTTCATTGCAGCACTATTTACAATAGCCAGAACATGAAAACAACCTAGTTGCCTGTCGACAGATGAATGGATAAGGAAGCTGCAGTACATAAATAAAATGAATACTATGCATCCACAAAAAGGAATGCATTTGAGTCAGATCTAATGAGGTCGATGAACATAGAGCCCATTATACAGAATGAAGTAAGTGATAAAAACAAATATTGTATATTAACACATATATATGGAATCTAGATGGAGAAGGGAATGGCAACCCACTCCAGTATTCTTGCCTAGAAAATTCCATGGACAGAGCAGCCTGGAGGGCTGCAGTCTATGGGGTCCTAAAGAGTTGGACTGGAGGAGGAAATGACAACCCACTCCAGTATTCTTGCCTGGAGAATCCCATGGACAGGAGCCTGGCAGGCCACAGTCTATGGGGTCGCAAGAGTCAGACACGACTGAGCCACCAAGCACAGCACTGCACATGGGATCTAGATGGATGGTACTGATGAATCTGCTTAAAGAGCAGCAATGGAGATGCAGGCATAGAGAACTGACTTATGGACTAGGGTAGAGGAGGGAGAGGGTGAGATGAATGGAGAGTAGCATGGATGCATATACACTAACATATGTAAATAGATAACCAATGGGAATTTGCTGTATGACTCATGGAGCCTTAAACTGAGGCTCTGTAATAACATAGATGGGGGAATGGGCAGGAGGTGGCAGAAAGATTCAAGAGGGAGGGGACATATGTATACCTATGGTTAATTCATGTTGATGTATGACAGAAATCAAACCAACATTGTACAGCAATCAATCAATAAAAATAAGTATCAAAAATTGATATATATTTGATTTATAATATTGTACAAGTACTTACTACAAGTACGTACTTGTACTTACTTGTACACTTGTACTCAAGTGTACAGCACAGTGATTCAGATTTCTTTTTTTCCTTAAAAGTACAAGTACATAAAAGAGAGAAAACTTTGGTTCTTTTAATGAACATAATTCTACTCCTTCTTTCTTCTCTTTTTTAGTACTTTCCTCCAAAAAGCAAATGGCTATAAAATAAAATATTCACAAATCTCCATAGTACTAGTAATTCTGATTACAAAGATGTCAAACTCTAAGACAATGATAAGCATGATTAGTCATAACAAGGCCCAGACAGGTGCTTCAATAGCAAAGTCCAATGACTTCGCTCACAGCACCTCCTTAAAGTACCCTGATTTCCTCATTGCTTAATAATTACCTGGGAGACTAGCTAAATGCAGATTCTGGCTCCTTAAGTCTGGGGTGGAGTTCGAGATTCTGCATTTCTTACAGGCTGCAGGTGCTGCTCAAGCTGCTTGGCCAGAGACCTCACTTAAGTAGGAAGGGCATAAACTACAATATTCTTGTTCACTGACATAAATGAGATATGCATCAACATCAAGTTTTCCTAGATGGATGACTATTTTATAAGACATGAAATGAAATCACTCTCCTAAAATTCATTTGTCATATTATTGTATTGGCGTACTAAATGTCTTTTATTATACTTGAACCCTGGCAAAAAGGGCTTGTTTTGCAAGGGTGGAGAAATCACTTTTAAATTTAAGTTTTGTTCCATAACCAACAAATGTGCTCACTGTCATATGCAGAGAAGGAAAGTTCCTATCTAAGAAAAGCATGCCCTTGTCTAGGAACACTCAAGGATATTTTAGAAAAAAACCCTGAAATTTAAATCAGATAGGAAAGTGAACAATCCAAATCATGTCTTTCTTGCATATACACTGTGATTTGATATTTAAACAAACCCCCACTCTGACATTAGCTGGTGTTAAACTGTCAAGCCAAGAACTGGGAAGTTTCTGAGATTTTATCCTTCTTGTAAGTTAACGAGTAATCCTCCTATAGCTTCATAGATACTGGCAGAAAAAATGGAAGCTTTTTGGGTCAGAGAGCAAAGACTGCTGCTTATTACTCACAGCAATACCAATCACACTCCCAATAGCCAGAGTGCCATCTTAAATCCCCACAGAGGAATGGAAGAGGGCCAGAGGTCATGCATAAGCAGGTGTGTTTCAGGCAAGGGATCGCAAGATGAGGAAGTCCTGATTTTCTTTAGGGGCTGCTGACAGCTGACCCATCCCTCCTTCCCACAGATTGACAATATCTTAATTACTAGGCATTGTAAATCTCTACTGAGAAGGGAGACCTCTCTATCTGTACTTATCCAATAATGTATATAAATCTAAGCAAATTTATTAATGCTCTGACTTGAAGAAATGTGACATATTCACAAAGAACTGTCTGCTAATGGTTGGTAGAAAAGTGTTGGAGGATAACAAAAATAATAACCAGAATAATGGTTACAATAAAAAGAGCACTTTACATGTTATTCCATTTCGTTCTCAACAAAGGGTGGCAAGTTAAACATGATTCTGTCCATTTCAAAGAGAAGGAAAAGAACTAATCTCTTAGGCCTTACACTGATTGTATAAGCTCACATGGAGGTGGTGGTGAAGTCACTAAGTCATGTCTGACTCTGTGACACCATGGACTATAGCCCACCAGGCTCCTTTGTCCATGGGGTTTCTCAAGCAAGACGACTGGAGTGCATTGCCATTCCTTTCTCCAGGGGATCTTCTGAGCCCAGGTATCAAAGCTGGGTCTCCTGCATTGTTGACAGATTCTTTACCAGCTGAGCCATCAGGGAAGCCAATTGCATTGTCTCTATGCAATTTTATGAGTCCATCTAAGAGGCAGGATTGTGAGAAGGTTGGGACAGAGGACACTTAACCAGAGGTGAACCTGACTACTGTTACCAGATCCTTTCATCATGATCATCCCTTCCCAGCCTCCAATAAGGCTATGGGGTCTCACATCTTATTTTGCCCTGGCATTTACAGATTGTCACCTCTAGAACTACTGCTTCATGACTACAATTGGGTAAAGAGCAGAGTTTATTTATTTTTAAAAGGCTATCTTGTACAACTAATAGCAAATATAAGGAACTATATTTTAATTATTTTTTGATGAGTAATCAAAGATAGAGTTTTATAATGACCATAAATTAGGAGGACTTCCTATAAGAAAACTGACTCAAAGATTTACTAAATCATAAATAACATTTAGATAGAGTTTTATAATGACCATAAATTAGAAGAGCTTCCTACAAGAAAACTGACTCACAGATTTACTAGATCATAAATAACATTTCAATCTAGTCCTTAAATAAAAAGATATGTGTTTTTTTTTTCTTTTTGAACACAAGACCATCTTCCTCAGTTGTTAATTTTTACATATTGCCCACCATCAGCTTACATTTTCCTTTCATCCTTCACTGGCTTGCAGTATTTTACTCCTAAAATGTCAAGCTTGCTCACTTTCATAAACAAATTCCCCTCTTTGTGTCAACATTTGAAATTTTGCCTGTAAATCAGAACATGCTGTGATTGAATTGCTGCTCTTATCATCTACCACTTACTTCTATCAAAGCATATAACTGGATTAGTGGGAAAACAGCTACATTATGCGTGCATTAAAGCTTTGTCTAACAGCAGGCTTCCTTTCTGTAACAAAGAACAGCCCTAGAGATTACAGAAACACTAGGAAATGATGCAATATTTGTTTTGACATCTTATGTGTGATTGAAGCACAAAATTACCAGTCTCAAAAAAAAGAAACTTAGATACATAAGCCTAAAGGTGAGAAGCTGCTTGATTTTTCCATCTGGTGGTTCTAGGCAAAACAGGGAAAGCATTCATACAGACTGCATCAGAACTCTGGACGGCAGACACGATCTCAGGTATGAGGATGAAGAGAAATGCATCAGGCTTTGTGGGAAGATTACTGACAAAGTTACAGAATCACTACCATGTTTCCTCAGTGCCTTATTATTATGCCTCCCTGAAACTACAACAGCTAAAAGTTGTAATATCTCTTTCTTAGACTTTCAAATAGTTTCAGAAAGAAAAACATATACAGGCACATCTGTGTGCCTACACACACACACAGTCCAGGAGATAAAAACTGTGTTGCTGCTGCTAAGTCACTTCAGTCATGTCCGACTCTGCGCAACCCCATAGATGGCAGCCCATCAGGCTCCCCCGTCCCTGGGATTCTCCAGGCAAGAACACTGGAGTGGGTTGCCATTTCCTTCTCCAATGCATGCAAGTGAAAAGTGAAAGTGAAGTCTCTCAGTCCTGTCCGACTCTTAGTGACCCTGTGGACTGCAGCCCACCAGGCTCCTCCATCCATGGGATTTTCCAGGCAAGAGTACTGGAGTGCGGTGCCATTGCCTTCTCGGAATAACTGTGTTAGCAGGTTTTATTTCCTGTTGAATCTCTACATAGTTAGATTGTTGCATTTCTATTTAATGAGAAAGGCCTATCTGTTAAAGACAGAAATAGGATTTTACTTTCCTTTGACCCAAATGTTGCATAAGAATTAATTATCTTTATATGTATTGCTTTCAGGTATTTTATTTTCACCTAACTAATAAAACTGAAGAATTTCTTTTAAATTATGAGGTTGATATTTTTGACATTGCTAAGCTACTGCTAAGTCACTTCGGTTGTGTCCGACAATGTGGGACCCCATAGATGGTAGCCCACCAGGCTCCCCCGTCCCTGGGATTCTCCAGGCAAGAACACTGGAGTGGGTTGCCATTTCCTTCTCCAATGCATGAAAGTGAAAAGTGAAAGTGAAGTTGCTCAGTCGTATCTGACTCTTAGCGACCCCGTGGACTGCAGCCTACCAGGCTCCTCCGTCCATGGGATTTTCCAGGCAAGAGTACTGGAGTGGTTTTTCACATTAAATATTATATAAATGCAAATAACAATCTAGGTAGTATGACTGAAACAAGAGGACATATGATAAAGGAAGTAAATAAATTTATAAAAAGATACCTAAGCAAGATATATAATCCGGATACAATGTCTAAGTATTTATTTGTAATTATAATAATCCAATTCATATATGCTTTTTCAAGTCAAAATAAAGCAGATTTCTTAAAAGAATTCTTCTACCAAAACATAATTTTCTTCTTCAAAAGTTAACAATAAATTTAGATTTAAAAGAAGCATTTCTCCTTGTTTTTATAACCTAATCATACTCTACTTTTGAATTTCTAAGAATTCTAATAGTTTGGAATTTTACTTAAATACATCAGATATGCACTAAAATTAGTAAACTTATTTTATAATTTCCTTCAGGAGCCAGTCACATAACTTTGTGGATAAATCTAGACTAATAAATGAATATGGCTATTCTCCAATCCTGGCTTCTCCCTTAGAAAAACTACTACAAATAAAACCTTGTAAGCACGAGGAGACCCCACAGAGACTGAGCCAGACTTGCTTTTGAGTGTTTTGAGTGTCTCCCTGCAGAGGTACGGGTCAGCAGTGGCCTGCCACAGGGGTGGGGACTCTGGGTGTAGCAGACCTGGTGTGGCATAAGCCCTCTTGGAGGAGGTTGCCATTTCCCACCACAGAGCCACCAGAATTTACACAGGACTGGGGAAACACACTCTTGGAGGGCACAAACAAAACTCTGTGCACTAGGACACAGAAGAAAGGAGCAGTGACCCAACAAGAGGCTGACCCAGACTGGCCTGTGAGTGTTCAGGAGTCTCAGTCGGGGTGTGGGCTGGCAGTGGCCTGCTGCAGGGTCGGGGCACTGAGTGTGTGCATGGACCTTTTGAAGGAGGTAGCCATTATTTTCATTACCTCCATCATAGTTTGGCTTCAGGTCAAACAACAGGGAGGGAACACAGCCCTGCCCATCAACAGAAAATTGGATTTAAAATTTACCAAGCATGGCACCACCCATCAGAACAAGACCCAGTTTCCCCCTCAGTCATATATCCCATCAGGAAGCTTCCATAAGCCTCTTATCCTTATTCCTCAGAGGGCAGATGGAATGAAAACCACAATCACAGAAAACTAACCAGTCTGATCACATGGACCACAGCCTTGTCTAATCCAATGAAACTATGAGCCAGGCCGTGCAGGGCCACCCAAGACAGATAGATCATAGTGGAGAGTTCTGACAAAATGTGGTCCACTGGAGAAGGGAATGGCATACCACTTCAGTATTCTTGCCTTGAGAACCCCAAGAACAGTATGAAAAGGCAAAACGATATGACACTGAAAGATGAACTCCCCAGCTCGGTAGGTGCCCAATATGCACCTGGAGAACAGTGGAAAAATAACTCCAGAAAGAATGAAAAGACAGAGCCAAAGCAAAAACAACACCCAGTTGTGGATGTGACTGGTGATGCAAGTAAAATCCAATGCTGTAAAGAACAATATTGCATAGGAACCTGGAATGTTAGGTCCATGAATCAAGGTAAATTGGAAGTGGTCAAACAGATGGCAAGAGTGAACATCAACATTTTAGGAATCAGTGAACTAAAATGGACTGGAATGGGTGAATTTAACTCATATGACCATTATATCTACTACTGTGGGCAAGAATCCCTTAGAAGAAATGGAGTAGCCCTCATAGTCATCAAGAGTCTGAAATGCAGTACTTGGATGCAATCTCAAAAAGACAGAATTGTTAGGTCATTAAAATAAGAAAAAGGAGTCCAAAATAGTGGTGGCTAATAGACAAAGAAGGGAAAAAAATTAGTACAAAGTAAGTTCTGAGGACCAGAGTGAGGACCTCAGGTAAAACAAAGAGCCCTCCTGGCTAGCCCAATTTACATAGGGCAGGCTCAGGGAAAAAGAAAAAAAAATCATATAAAAAGAGGAGCCAAAACTGAGCCAGGGGACTGTCTTGTCTTTACGTCTTTTGGGTCAGCACGCCCTCACGCCTTGAGGATGTATTTTCCTTTACTTTCTAAATAAAACGGAGTTGTAACACAGCGCAGTAACACTGGTCCGTCTGAGGGCTGTAACACTGGTCTGTCCATTGCTTCAAATTTTTGTTGCAACAAGACAGAACCAAGGAAATTACAAATTCCCCCGACAGAATGATCTCTGTTCATTTCCAAGGCAAACCATTCAATATCACAGTAATCCAAGTCTATGTCCTATTCAGTAATGCTGAAGAAGCTGAAGTTGAACAGTTCCATGAAGACCTACAAGACCTTCTAGAAATAACACCCAAAAGAGATACCCTTTTCATTATAGGGGACTGGAATGCAAAAATAGGAAGTCAAGAGATACCTGGAGTAACAGGCAAATTTGGCAGGGCAAAAGCTAACAGAGTTTTGCTAAGAGAATACATTGGAAATAGCAAACTACATTTTCTATTTCTTTATAAAGTTTACATCAGTAATATTATCTCCCTCTCAAGGTTGTTGTAGAGAACAAATGAGTAACTATTAAAAACACATAGACCACTCCCTGCACATCATGAGCAGTGTTAAGAAAAATTAACTCTAAGAATTCACTATGATATGATGAAATTAAAGATTAACACATAAACTAGATAAACAATGACAAATATCTACTTTACATCTTGTTTGTATTTATTTTCTGAAGAACAGATTTATGTCTGGAATAATATAAGTTATTATCATTTAGTGACTTTTCAATTCTGAAAATGTACTAATCATTTTTCTCAGACAACAAAAGCAAACAAAAATATATAGTTAATAAAAAATCAGAGTATAGTTGACAAAAGTATCTCCTTATGGTAAATAACAGCCATAAACCACTAAAATAAAGTAAATTATACTTATGAATCTCAACCAAACAAGCCATTATACTAGGAACTAAGACCACTAATAAATTTCTCTAGGAGTAGAGTGTGAAATCACTATGACTTCATCTTTCAAATATTTTTTGCAATATTCATCTTAGAACTTGCACGAATTGTATATCTTTTAATATCACTCTTCTCCCCTATTTTTGAATATGTAACTGAGATATTTCCATAATTTTAACCTGAGATATTGAGATACATTACTTCCATATCAAATGCATGCAGGTCTTTTTAAAAGCAACATATTCACTTTACTTACATGCTTTCGGTCACATATTCAAGCTACATCATGTGAGCATGCCCCAGCAAGAATTTACTGTGAACTGTCAGAGAGCTGTCAATACATCAGTAAAGTCTGTATTAACCTGATTCACTGAGATCACAAGGAAACATCTTGCAATTTTGTTTCAAAAGAACTTAGTTAACAACTCTCTTTAAAGAAACACACATTTGACAACTATATTTTCAGGAAAAGCAAACAAAGGTCAATCACAATTCCATCAAAGTTCTTTATTTTAGTTAGGAAAGAATCATTAGTTGCTGGCTAAATGTTGAAAGCACAAAATTCATTCAAATTCATTTCTATTGTTTAGTCAGGAAGTCTTTTAAAACATACTTTTAAAAGTATTGTTCAGTTTCAACTTAAGTAGATGCTACTCGTGCCCCACCCATATTTCCACACATGTCATCCCAAATTTAATTGCACGAGGTTTCTGGGAGCCTTCTGCTTGTGCCCAAGGTGGCCTGGGAACACTAGGAAATTAACATTCCTTGGGAGCCATCATTAACTTCAAATGCTCTAACATATCGTCCGCTTGGAAAAAAAGAATAATTTCAATTCTTGCAATCTACATTGGTTTTCAGAATTTCCGAGGATTACATCTATTAACTCTGAGTGGTAACCTATTTGGTAGTTCATTGTGTATTAGTTCTCTTCTTTTTTGGTTTTACTTCTTACATTTGTCTAAATCTTTTCCAGAATTACTTTCCATACAAGCCACTTGTACTTGAATCCTACCTCATGAACTATTTCAAAGGAGAATGGGGACATCCAGTGAATAGGACTGAGAACACGGAACTTCCAGGTTCCCCTATACCCTCTGAATAGGCAGAAGTAACCTCTTCCCCTTAGAGCATAGTAGTTTTTCCATGCTAGAGACCATACATGATGAAGCCTCCTATCCTCCAGATCTGAGCTCATCTTCCTCACGGTTCTAGGCAACAAACAGACCAGGTCTCAACATGGCTTACCTGGAAAAATAGTCTCTGTTCCAGGGTAACAGAAGAAAATACGCAACAAAAGAGATGCAATATTTGTTTAATATGAATCAGCAGATAGTGGGAGAACATGCCAGGGAATGGATGTTGATGGATTTTGAGGCAAAAACCACCTGGGTATTAACTTGGTGTGAAGGAGTAAGCAGACTGAGATAAGAAAACACATGGACTCTTGCACAGTGGCAAATGGCTTGGCTGGTTGGCCAATACCCTTGAAGAATCAAGACTGGAAGACCTTCCCCAAAGAGTTCTGGAGAAGAAGCATAAGGATGGATCTACGGGAGCAGGCATCAAATGTGCAGACGTCTGTTTGAAATCAATCACCACTGGACAACATTCATCACAGCTGCTGCTAAGTCGCTTCAGTCACGTCTGACTCTGTGCGACCCCATAGACAGCAGCCCACCAGGCTCCTCCGTCCCTGGGATTCTCCAGGCAAGAACACTGGAGTGGGTTGCCACTTCCTTCTCCAATGCATGAAAGTGAAAAGTGAAAGTGAAGTCACTCAGTCGTGTCTGACTCTTAGCGACCCCATGGACTACAGCCCACCAGGCCCTCCATCCATGGGATTTTCCAGGCAAGAGTACTGGAGTGGGGTGCCATTGCCTTCTCCGATTCATTACAGAGGAGGTACTAAATGAGTGGATAGGAGGATTCGTCCACTGGAAGTCATCCAGCCTTTGTATGTAGGAACTGCAAATAAATGCAATAACCAGGTAGCAGAGAGAGAGGGAATTTATGTGGACCTAAAAATACAGGCTCTTTCTCACCTAGCATGTATACCTATTGCCACTGGTGAATGGCCAACCCACTGGAAATCATCCAATGGTGAGAATTCAATACAGTATCACTCTTCAAAAAGACATTTAACAACTTGATATCAAATAGGTTATAACCAGTCTTTATTTATAATTCTGGAATGGGGTAAGGTCAATTTTGTTTTCCTTGTTATTGATACATATTTCAGTTAAGCGTTCCTCTTCCTGTTTACATTTCCTCATCCACTAAGATAATCCTCTGAACTGTCTGATCTATCATGAAGGGTTATCATTATAGAATGTTGCATAACCTCACATCAAATCAAGCAATCTATTTTATGGTAAAGGAGGTCTAACAACAAACAAATGACCACAGAATCCACTGGGTCTATGATATAATGCATCACTTGGGAACTGCCAGTCTGGAAAAAAAACAACAACAACAACATTGGGATAGTCTCTCATATGTGAAAGCTCCAACTTGGAGATTTCAGTCTTTGAATTAAAATGCTGTCCATCAAGATGCAGTTTATACTTTGAACCATGGCATGAAGTCCACTAATGTCCTGGCACAAGACTGTATCTACTCATAAAAAAACAATGGTTACCCTGTCAGGAACTTTTAAATGGTAAAAGGATCAATTTAACAAGAGAATATAGCACTTGTAAATAGCTATGCACACAATATAGGAACACCTAAATACATAAAGCAAATAGCAACAGACACAAAAGGAAAAATGACTGTAATACAGTAATAGTAGAGGACTTTAAGACCCTACTTTCATTAATGGCAAGATCATCCATATAAAAAAATCAATGAGGAAACACTGGTCTTGAATGACATGTTAGATGCCATCTTTAAGGACTATTAACTGAATATAGTAGATTTTGGACAGGTTTCTAGCTACCATCACCTGCAACTTTCTGTTTCAGTTCTATTATGACTGGAGTCTATTATCTCCACACATATGGAATGCTGGTACACACTTAAAACCCCAGTTCACTTGACCTCGAGGCAGAATAACAGTTCGTATACTATACAGCTTATAGACTTCCTCAGTAGGATTGAGTTCCTTTAAATTAAATTTCTTTAATTGGTTTCCTTCCTTTCCTTGTCTCGCTTCCTTCTGTTTCTTGGGACCATGACACAAATAAATCCATTTACACTGGAATCCATGAGTAAGAACCAGGAAGAAGCCATATTAAGACATTAATCATGTTTAATGTCAGGTGGTTTTATATAAATTTCATTTGATATGCCAAATGTGTACTGAATTTAGTGTTTTTACAATTTCCTCTTTTGCTACGCCAAACATAACATTTTGTTAACAACCTTTCCAATGCAGTTATAATAAATATGTTTATGTATAAATTAATTGATTACCTTCTCTAATCAATTTATTTCAGAGACCGACCATTACATTTTACTTGTACACATTTTGTTGAATATGTTATGAGCTAACACATGGAGTCAGGTTATAAAATCAGACTAACATTAATCAGAGCTCTTATGCAATATCAAACTTTACTAATAATATCAAGAATATAAACAAGCTAGGGTTTCCTTGGTTGCTCAGAAGGTAAAGAATCTGCCTACAATGTAGGAAACCTGGTTTCGATTCCTAGGTTGGGAAGGTCCTCTGGAGAAGGGAATCAGTATACAATCCAGTATTCTTGCCTGGAGAATTCTATGGACAGAGGACCCTAGTGGGCTACAGTCCATGGGGTTTCAAAGAGTTGGACATGACTGAATGAATAATATTTTCTTGGCTAAGCTAAAAGACTGCTAAATGTTCAGATAAAACACAGAAACAATTGGGCATGGAGGGCAGTTCCTAGGTGATACGAGCTGAACTGCCTCCCCCTGAAATTCCTATGTTGAAGTCCTAATCCCTACTATCTCCAAATGTAACAGTAAACATAGGTAATCTTTTTTTAATGAGGTGACAGAAAACAACAAAATTCTGTAAAAAAATCATCCTTCAGTTAAAGAACAGACAAATTTTTAAAAAACAGGGAGGGGACACATGGAAAAAAAAAGGAGACCATCAGGGTAAGAGCATATGACACCAATATCATTGGTGTCCTTATAAGGAGAAGAAGAAAAATCAGTCTGCACAGAGGGATGACCAAAGGAAGTGGCAGCAAGAGGGCAGCAGTTTGCAAGCCAAGAAAGTGGCCTCAGGAGAACCTGACCCTGTTGGCACCATGATCTTGGACTTCCACCCTCCAGCACTGTGAGAGAAAAATTTCTTCAGTTAAAGCTACCCAGTCTGCATTATTCTGGTTAAGTAGCCTTACAACACTAATAGACCAGATCCTCCCTTACTGTATTGAAGACACTGTTCTGGGGCCCTTGAAATAAGTCTCAAAAGAGGTTTGCTGGGTTCCTTGTATAGTGGGAGTATTTAAACCATGAAATATTTCCTGTTTATTACCCAGAGTGTTATATTACCTACTAGGTATTTTTAAAGCCATCTTGCCACACTGATCTTGAGTTCTTGCTGGTAGCCACCACGGGAGATCCCACCCATGACAAAGGTCATGTGGAGAAGACCTGACAGGCAAAGGTGGATCAGGATTCAAGGGATTCCCTGGACCTGCTCGAGCATCTACCCCGAAACCAAAATCTGTCTGTCTACTGTTTACTATATTATGCCTTTCAACCACTCTTCTGATATTAGCAGGGGGCCATCCCCAACCACCTTTCTCTGGAGAAAATCAACTTAGGGCTCTAAATTGACAACTCTCCTGGGCATGAAAGGAATATTTCTATTCTAACCCCTCTGTTGGCATTCTAGCTTGCTTGACAGGTTTTTCCTTACTCTTACAACTAACACACATGGTTGTTCATAACTTCCCAATCATGCATGGCACGGGAAGCCTAAACATTCTAAAAGTCCTAATGGGCATAGAGCCCTCTGAGGGGTGAAAAATTATTAGAATAGTACTGGTACAGAGCTTCATTATTGGGCCAATGCTTGCTGCCAAGTTCCCATATCCCTTATCCACTGTGCACCTGGGAGTACATTAGTTAATGCAGTTGGAATGTAAGAAAAACAAGTAGTAGCCTTGGTATTAACCACATCAGACCTTTGACCTAATAAGTTCTTTCTTTGTTGTGACCCACTGCACCTTTGCTCCATGAGAATGTAACTCTGTTTAGTACTTTCTGAGGCTGACACAGATTAGAAATACAAAGAAAAAACACTTCAAGGGAAAACAAGTTTTCTGGTTGATCAACCGTTATCAAAAACGGGTCATAAAATGTCAACAGGCCTCCAGGCCAGAAGATAATGTACATAGCATAAGACCCTTGTTTATGGAAAGACATACAGAAAAAAATCCTGGTTTCAATAAGGGAAAAACTGCTGGAGTGTTTGGGCTGACTCTGCATAACCTTGCATCTTTCATTTCCCTCTGTGTACAAGTCAGGTTATAAAAGCTCCTCTTGAAAATAAAGTTATGGGCCTCGCTCACCGAAGCTTGGCCTCCCGGTGTCATTCATTCGCCGATGCCATTCATCCTGAGGGTATCCCTGAACTCTGCTGAAGTTGCTCCCCAGCAAGTTCTATTTATGTTACCCTTGAGTGTGCAAAGAAATATAGGAAAACAACAGAATGGGAAAGACTAGAGATCTCTTCAAGAAAATTAGAGATACCAAGGGAACATTTCATGCAAAGATGGGCTCGATAAAGAACAGAAATGGTATGGACCTAACAGAAGCAGAAGATATTAAGAAGAGACAGCAAGAATACACAGAAGAAGTGTACAAAAAAGATCTTCATGACCCAGATAATCACAGTGGTGTGATCACTGACATAGAGCCCGACATCCTGGAATGTGAAGTCAAGAGGGCCTTAGAAAGCATCACTACGAACAAAGCTAGTGGAGGTGATGGAATTCCAGTTGAGCTATTTCAAATCCTGAAAGATGATGCTGTGAAAGTGCTGCACTCAATATGCCAGCAAATTTGGAAAACTCAGCAGTGGCCACAGGACTGGAAAAGGTCAGTTTTCATTCCAATCCCAAAGAAAGGCAATGACAAAGAATGCTCAAACTACTGCACAATTGCACTCATCTCACATGCTAGAAAAGTAATGCTCAAAATTCTCCAAGCCAGGCTTCAGCAATATGTGAACCGTGAACTTCCTGATGTTCAAGCTGGTTTTAGAAAAGGCAGAGGAACCAGAGATCAAATTGCCAACACCTGCTGGATCATGGAAAAAGCAAGAGAGTTCCAGAAAAACATCTATTTCTGCTTTATTGACTATGCCAAAGCCTTTGACTGTGTGGATCACAATAAACTGTGGAAAATTCTGAAAGAGATGGGAATACCAGACCACCTGACTTGCCTCTTAAGAAATCTGTATGCAGGTCATGAAGCAACAGTCAGAACTGGACATGGAACAACAGACTGGTTCCATATACGAAAAGGAGTACGTCAAGGCTGTATATTGTCACCCTGTTTATTTAACTTATATGCAGAGTACATCATGAGAAACGCTGGACTGGAAGAAACACAAGCTGGAATCAAGATTGCCAGGAGAAATATCAATAACCTCAGATATGCAGATGACACCACCCTTATGGCAAAAAGTGAAGAGGAACTCAAAAGCCTCTTGATGAAAGTGAAAGTGGAGAGTGAAAAAGTTGGCTTAAAGCTCAACATTCAGAAAACGAAGTTCATGGCATCCGGTCCCATCTCTTCATGGGAAATAGATGGGGAAACAGTGGAAACAGGGTCAGACTTTATCTTTTTGGGCTCCAAAATCACTGCAGATGGTGACTGCAGCCATGAAATTAAAAGACGCTTACTCCTTGGAAGGAAAGTTATGACCAACCTAGATAGCATATTCAAAAGCAGAGACATTACTTTGCCAACAAAGGTTCGTCTAGTCAAGGCTATGGTTTTTCCAGTGGTCATGTATGGATGTGAGAGTTGGACTATGCAGAAAGCTGAGCGCTGAAGAACTGATGCTTTTGAACTGTGGTGTTAGAGAAGACTCTTGAGAGTCCCTTGGACTGCAAGGAGATCCAACCAGTCCATTCTGAAGGAGATCAGCCCTGGGATTTCTTTGGAAGGAATGATGCTAAAGCTGAAACTCCAGTACTTTGGCCACCTCATGTGAAGAGTTGACTCATTGGAAAAGACTCTCATGCTGGGAGGGATTGGGGGCAGGAGGAGAAGGGGACGACAGAGGATGAGATGGCTGGATGGCATCACTGACTTGATGGACGTGAGTCTGGGTGAACTCCGGGAGTTGGTGATGGACAGGGAGGCCTGGCCTGCTGCGATTCATGGGGTCGCATGGAGTCGGACACAACTGAGTGACTGAACTGAACTGAACTGTGTGTGAAAGTCTCTCAGTTGCATCTGACTCTTTGCAACCCCATGGACTGTACAGTCCATGGAATTGCCCAGGCCAGAATACTGGATGGGTAGCCTTTCCCTTCTCCTGGGGATCTTCCCAAACTAGGGATTGAACTCAGGTCTCCTGCATTGCAGGCAGATTCTTTACCAGCTTAGTCACAAGGGAAGCCCTATGTTATCCTTAGCTAGGGATAATCTGCTAAAAGCATTTCAAAGTAATTTGCCTTCCCCTTAGTAAACAATTTATCTAGCTACTTGAGGCTCTGGTTGACGAGATTAACTCAGTTCCTCTGACTATGTTTATCTTCTAGTGGGTGCCCTTCCCATGAAGGGAGTAAACTGACTGTAAACCACCTGCTTTAACTTCCTCCCACATGGTTTCAGAGGCAGAGCCATTGTCTTACATTCAATACAAAATGACCTCACCACAATTACATCTTCTTTTACTTTCATCTCTATGAATATAACCACTTCAAACATGAAATTAAATCAACCAGTGCACAGTCATGAAATTTCTGCCAAAATACTATGAATTAAAATGAGATGCAGTAACATTCATTCTGTCCTCCTTTATTTGCTTCAGAAATCAAATCTCTCTACCTATGAGAGGAAGGTCTAAAATGGTTCCTGGAAATAAGACTTTTAAGAAAGCAGATTCAAATATCTATTAGTTCTCATGTTAATAATAATAAAAAATAAACTTTAAAAACATACTACATTATGAACATATGTCCAGTGTGAAAGTTGAGAATTACAATGAACAGAAAAGAGTCATACAATTATACTGCAAAGTCAATAGTTATTAGGAGTTACAATGTCATCAACGAGTACAGGGGTGCGTGTCAGCTTTTTAAGCTCCTCTGAGTCAAGGAGAATATATATATAATGTTTTCCCTTCATATTCATTGCTTTAATCATTTCTCTCATGGGCACAAACACTGAGAAAGGACCTTGGTGTGAAAGTATAGGAGAATGAGTAACAAGAGAGAACAGCTTAGTAAGACAGTCTTGTAATAGAACCAGAAATATCTCAGTCTATCTATGACAAAACACAATCAGACACTTAAAATCAGAGAGAGATAAAAATTGCAGATTTAACTCAACAAAAATGCAATCATCATATACTTACTGAAGCTACATTCACAAAATCGTCATCCGAGAGGGTTTCCAACATTTCGGAGACAGATGTTCGGATCAGTTTAAGTGTCAATCCACTAACACTCCCACTCCTATTTTAAAACAAAAAACAGATTCACACATGTTAATGACTATGCATTTAGTCAACATCAGACACCCTAAGGAAATGCAACGTATTCACTGATGCTATATAATATTAACATAATTTGTCTTTAAAATATCAGTACTAGAAAAAGTCCTACTTTTGATAGCAAGTAGAAATAAAGTACAAGAAATTTTGTCTTTCTTTGCTACAAGCATCAGAATGTATTTGTTTCTAATTACAAGGATGAAAATTACATTTCAAGTGATAATTTTAAGAAACTACAGATACTCATGGCATATTCACTTTTTCAAGAAATATATACTGAATATCAGCTCTATTAGCCAAGTTAGAAGTGAGGGCTACAGAGGTTAATATCATGCAGTCATTGCCCTAAGAGCCCACTATTTGACTTGATTAAACAATTATTATGTAGCAGCATAAGAATTTGATAATAGATTTGTAAACACAATGCCTTGTTTTATTCTTAAAGTAGATATTCTCAGGGATTTAGTCATCATTTATCTTGTCTGTATATATTTTATGATCCTGGATGACCTCATCTAATTTGTGTGGCTCATCTCCAGGCACTTTGTTGCTGTTGTTCATTTACTAAGTCATATCCAACTCTTTGTGACCTCATGGAATACAGCATGCCAGGCTTCCCTATCTTTCACTATCTTCCTGGAGTTTCCTCAAATTCATGTCAACTGAATTGCTGATGCTATCTAATCATCTCATCCTCTGCCACCCCCTGCTCCTTTTGCCTTCAGTCTTTCCTACTGCTACTGCTGCTAAGTCGCTTCAGTCGTGTCTGACTCTGTGAGACCCCATAGACGGCAGCCCACCAGCTCCACCGTCCCTGGGATTTTCCAGGCAAGAACACTGGAGCGGATTGCCATTTCCTTCTCCGATGCATGAAAATGAAAAGTAAAAGTGAAGTCGCTCAATCTTTCCTTGACACTGGGCAATTAACTTTCACTTTTGTATCTTTTGTATTCACTTTTGTAGCTCCTAAGTTTTCCCCAGTTTTATTTTTCTAGCTGTTTGTTAAATGACTATGGGTTCAATGCCCAAAATGACATATTAGTTCCAAAACTTATTTTTCTTTCCTACATATCCCCTTGATACCAACCACACTAGATCTCAGTCATTCAATTTCATTCTCCCTCTCAACTCTCCTTCCCATTCAGACAGCCTCTCTTATTCATTGTACTTTACAGTATTCTCTCCATCCTCTTTCCATTCTAGCTTATGTGTTTACCACCTCGAGATCCAGAGCCAGAGTGACAACCATTCATTTCTTAGTTCCTTCTCTGCCCCGTGCTAACAGGTGAAAATTCTGGCAGCATATCTTCATCTACTTCTGTTACTTATAAAATGTTGCTGTTTAGTCACTAAGTCATATCTGGCAACTCTGCAAACCCATGGACTGTAGCCCATCAGGATATCTGTACATGGGATTTCCCAGGCAAGACTACTGGAGTGGGTTGCCCTTTCCTTCTCCAGGGATTCTTCCCGACCCAGAAAGTGAACCTGTGTCTCCTGATAGCAGGCAGATTTTTACCACTGAGCCACCAGGGAAGCCCTATGTACAAAATAGTTCCCTATAAAACATCCAAGAATCTTAAAAGCCTTGCATTCAGAAAGTTTCATTGTCTTCTCTCTCTCCTACCTCCACCTTCTATATAGTCCCTTTAGATATTCTCAACAGTGCCCCTTTGCTTCTATCAATTTTCCCACCTGAAACTCCACTCTCTTCTCTCCCTTCCATGCCTGCCTTGTTAAATCTTAGCTATAAGGATTCAATTCTAATTTTATCTCCTTAATGAAGTCTTTCCTGACACTTCAAATTGAAATGTGCTCTCTCACCTATGTATTCCTTCAGTGCTGTGTCATACTTTATATCTTGTACTTTCTGTAATTGTTTTAAGTTATTTGTGAATATGGTTTCATTTCACTAATACATTTGAATCATCTTTGAGAGGAGGAACCGTGTCTTAATAATCTTTGTCTCTATATCATCACATTGTATATAAGATACTCTCAGTTTAGTTCTGTTGAAATAATTTTTTAAAATGCCATTACAACCTCATGCACATCTATTTTTAACTTTAGTAGACCTTATGCATTCTAAATATTTTAATATAAGAAATTATGTCTGGACATTAGCATATATCCAATAGGATTACAACATATTGCATTCCCATTTAGATTTATATTTCACAAGACTATCAAGGATTAGCAAATGTACAAAATCTACAATAATTTAACTAAAAAAGATGAAGTTTAAACTCATTTTAACAAATGAAATGAAATTTAATATTTAAGTTATATTTGTTGACTTCATTTATCTTCTCTTTCTCAGGCAAGATTAAAAGATTTTAAACTTAGTTCAGTTCAGTTCAGTCGCTCAGTCGTGTCCAACTCTTTATAATGGAGAAATTTTCAAATGCTGACAATATCCTGTGAAATGAATTTAGTTGCCTATAAACCATGGAATTCTGTTACTTCCAGTGGCAAAGAACAGATGAAAGTGTCAGTTGCTCAGTCATGTCCGAATCTCTGTGACTCCATAGACTGTACCCGCCAGGATACTCTGTCCATGGAATTCTCCAGGTAAGACTATTGGAGTGGGTTGCCATTCCCTTCTCCAGGGGGTCTTCCTGATGCAGGGATTGAACTCAAGTCTCCTGCAGGCAAATTCTTTTTGCACCACCAGGGAAGTAAAAAACAGATGAGGATGTAATCTTTTTCTCTCAGGGAAAATAATAAAAGCTTTTATACCTCATGTTTTTAATTCTATAGTATTGCTCTTAAAAACTGAATCTTCATGGCAGGATATAGTCTTCTCTATGTTCTACAGTTTCAAATTTCAATCTCAATCTTATTGGAAGATTATACACATGTACCTAACTTGAAATAATGTGACAAATAAATAACCAATATAAAAACTAATAATTTTTTTCTTGTATTTCATCATTTCTCTTGAGAAAGTTCCAGTATAGACATGCAATATATCTAGTAGTAATCTGTTCTGTGACCAATCCCTAAAAGATATTTGGATCAATAGTGACTAAGTGCCACCTAAACAATTTTACATTTTTGGTAGCAGAAAATGATTGGTTTTAGCAATCATGTACTTTAATACTGTTTAACAAGAAAAAAACTAGAAGCAAATTAATAATTTTTCAAAAAGCTTAGACTTCAGAACCAAGTCATAATTTTCAATTCTGACAAAGATTCCTCTCATTTTCAACAAGAGAATTTTTGTTTGTTTTGTTACTGTCTTAATTTGATTTCTTTGTCTGCATATAGACAAAGTCATAATAATTATTCTTTGGTTTTTTTCTTCCCCACCTATTTCTAGTCTCAAACTATTACTGTTACCGAAAACTTCCTATATTCTCAGTATATAAAAAAATAATGTAATGTTTAACTACTTACACATCAACCAGAATAAGCATGTCTTTAGGAGATGCAGCTCCTTGGATGTACCTGAAACAAATAAACTCATATGAGTATTTTTTTTTCTCTTGTAAAATCTCAAACACTGATATTTGTTGAATTTCTATTTACTGATCTCTGAGACATTTTCCAAGCATGGCCCTATGTCCTTCCTATCTAGGTAGATGATACTATTTAATTGATGATTCTGCAACATCAACTTAAAAACACAATATTTAACATAATAGAGATATCAGAGGTATAATATTTAAAGTATGTTTTACAGGTATTTATAACAAAGGAATAAGAGGTGTGCTTTAATACTAGGAGTACAAGAAATTAACTTCTGGAAGAGTATTTCCCTAAGGGGGAGAAAAGTTATCCTAAATTCCATTTTGCTGATCACAGTTTCAAAACTCACTCTAAGGAATAATAATAAAAATAAATAATAAGATTATGTCATTAATTTAAATACACACACACACACAATTCCCACAAAAATAAATAGGTAGTCTAGGAAAGTGAAAAAGCAGTATCAATATAAGGGAAATACAAAGGGACAATAAAGTAATTAGAAACAGAGCAATATATAATTAAATGTTATTTCCAAGAGTTTCAAGTAGTGGTTTTCAAACTTTACAGTATCTAAAAATCACCTGGAGAGTCAGTTCAAAATGTTGATTGTCATACTAAACCCAACTCCTATAGATTCAGAATCTCTGTGTATGAAAAGAAACTCTAGGAGAATAGCTTAGTCACTGTAGACATAAAGTTAACTAAAGGTGAATAATCCAAAAAGCTCATGGTGCCTGGCTGTAGACTAATGGGAACTAGGGGCCTGCCTTTGTTGGGGTCTGCCTAACAAAAAGACCTGAGCCTAAACTCAATGTTCTACTTTGTCCACCACTGCAAATCTAACTTCTCAGAAGCTTGCCAGATAACTTGCCAATTAGCTTTTAGACAATATTCAGCACAGTTAGTAACTATTCAGGATTATATGGTCTTGGAAAAGAATTTTTAGCTTGCATTCAAGTTTGCTTCTCTGTCAGAAGGTTAAAATGGCAGGGTTGCTGGCTTATTTCAATGAAAGGCAAATCTAGTTCATGTCTAGCATTTTGACAAATGGTCCTGGCATGCATTTCCATGGGAAAATAAGAGGACAGAATTTCATCTGTCTCCTCTGGTTGGGACCTAATTTCTAATTTTCTGCCAAAACAAATCGTTCCTGAACCTAAATCACATGGTGGCAGAGGGTTTGTCTCCATTCAGCAACCTATGGCTCCACAGCCACTAACTTGGAGAAATATTAACAAGAATAATATGAGGATTAATAGCATCTGGTAATATTATACATGGTTGGTATTAATGTAAATTGCTACTAGGACATTTAACAGAGCATTTAAAAAGCTTTATATTTCTTTGAATTGACCATTATATGTCTTAGAATTTGTCTGAATCCTAACAAAAAGTGAGAAATCACCTATATGTCCATTAATAGAGGATTTTTAAAATAATTTACCATTTAGCCATTCTTTTAAAATGATGTTAAGTGTGTTTCTTATGAAAAGGTACTCAAAGGTATTGATATGAAATAGTAGCTTACAAAGCAGTATACTGTATAATAACATGCATACTCATTAAAAAATATATAGCCATGTATTACATACATTAAAAAATCAATTAAATACATAAGTTTAATAATTATTTCCCAACAAGGGTAATTATGACTTTTTTGGTATTCTTCTACTTATATATTAGAATAATGAGTTTCTTTAGAAGGAACAATTAAACTTTCTTTTTGGAAAAATGAAACCTAAGCAATATGTCTATAACTAGGGGTAGCTCTTTCCTTGGGGCTAGTTCTCATTAATTCACTGCCAGAGGCAAACTACCTTCTACTCTATCTGGACACTTTGTTAGAGCCCTACTACAAGGAAGTGGGAGTATTTCAACAGAAATCCCTAAAAGCTAAAAGAGATTTAGAGACGACACTAACTAAAAACTTAAAGGAAGTCCACTTCAAATGCATTTGATGAATCAGTTCAACAATATTCATTATCAGTGCCCACTGAACTCATCATTTTCATTTAACTTTATTTTTAAAAGTAGAAGTGTATAGAAAATGCAAATGTATAGAAGAAAAAAAAACACACAAGAGCTCTATAATAATCAGACAATATTAACACTAATAATAGAACGAGTCCCTCCAACTTTTACACCAGAAAAAAAGAAAGAAAAAGAAATAAAACTTATTTTGTCTTTTTCATCTTTTCATTATTACCCAAACATTCTTACCATGGTCTCCTGCGTACATCGTAAAGGTCAATCTTGTTTGGAGTTCTACTGTTATCAACCCATGGAGAAGCTTTAAAAAAAGAGAGACAAAAAGAATTAGAAAGAACAAGAGAAGTTAAATTTAAAATAGAGAATTAAAACCAAAATACTAGGTGTTATCTAGGAAAGTAATATTTTTAAAAGTTACAAAGCACTAAGGACACATTCCACTTATCCACAGCAATGTTAAACTTGGAGATACCAGAGTTTTATGCCTTTAATCTTTTTCATTTTTAAATGGAAAACAACATAGCAATACAGAAGAAAGTGGCTTAAGTCAATTTTTTTCATATTATTTAAACAATAACCTGTAGGCATAGGGATGTTCAGGGTGCCCATGAGTATGTTTCACCAAGTGTCCAGAAAATATACATTTTCTTTCCTCTCTACTAACAGAAAAATTTAACAGAAAATTTATTTGCCACTAATGAAAACTGTACTTTAAATTATTTGATCCTTTTATTTTCATTCAATGTTATACTATCTTGGTCTATAAAAAGACTGTTTTTCTTGGATTGTTATAACAGCATAATTTTTTAACCTTGTTGTTTTGTTCAGTCATTAAGTCATGTCCAACTCTTTGCAACCCTAGGAACTGCAGCATGCCAGGCTTCCCGGTCCTTCACTGTCTCCCAGAGTTTCTCAAACTCATGTCCATTGAGTCAGTGATGCTATCCAACCATCTCATCTGTCACCCACTTCTCCTGCCCTCAACCTTTCCCAGCATCAGGGTCTTCTATAATGAGTTGGCTCTTCCAATCAGGTAGCCAAAGTACTGGAACTTCAGATTGAGTACTTTTTCTTGTTCAGTCACTCAGTTGTGTCCAACTCTTTGTGACCCCATGGACTGCAGCACACCAGACTTCCCTGTCCTTTACTATCTCCTTGAGTTTGCTTAAACTCATGTCCACTGAGTCGATGATGCCATCTCATCCTCTGTTGCCCCCTTCTCCTGCCCTCAGTCTTTCCCAGCATCTGTGTCTTTTCCAATGAGTCAGTTCTTCACATGTGATGGCCAAAGTATTGGAGCTTTAGCACCAGTCCTTCCAATGAATATTCAGGGATTATTTCCTTTAGGATTGACTGGTTTGATCTCCTTGCTGTCCAAGGGATTCTCAAGAATCTTTCCCAGCACCACAGTTCCAAAGTACCAATTCTTCAGAGCTCATCTTTCATGGTCCAACTCTCTCATCCATACATAACTACTAGAAAAACCATAGCTATGACTATGGACTATATGGACTTTTGTTGGTAAAGTGATGTCTTTGCTTTTTAATACGCTGTATAAGTCTGTCATAGCTTTCCTTCTAAGGAGCAAGTGGTTTTTAATTTCAAAAGGTCACTTTGCACAGTGATTTTTCAGCCCAAGAAAGTAAAATCTGTCACTGCTTTCACTTTTTCCCCATATATTTGCCATGAAGTGACGGGACTGGATGTCATGATCTTTGTTTTTTGAATGTTGAGTTTTAAAGCCATCTTTTCCACTGTCATCAAGAGGCTCTTTAGTCCCTCTTCACTTTCTGCCATTAGAGTGGCATATTTGATAATTTAAAATTATAACTTAAAAACTAAATTATAATTAACATAACTGCACTGAAGAAAACTTTTCCTGATATTTATTTGAATGATGTGAAATAATTCAAGTACAGATTCAAGAATCTTCTATAACTAACAAGATGTTTCAGAGTCTTTATCATTTTGCAGTAAATTGAAAAAAAGTATGTTTAACTGTTTTTAAAATGTAATTATTTTATACTATTCCAATTAACTCTAAACTTACTTTAATTAAAATACTTTACAAACCTTTACACGTACACACACACCCCTTTGACCCAATGGAGAACAATAAGTGCTTATGAATTGGATGATAATTTTATGTTGAAGTCCTCTTCTCCTTGAACACACTTAGACATGTAACTCTTGGGAAAATTCCCAATAATATTTCATATGATGTACGTCTCTCAATGTATTTTGCCCTTTATTGAGAAATGATGAAAATTATGTAGAACTTTTCTGAGAATCATGTTTATTAGCTGACTAAGATAATTTGGCCAATTAGGATTTGTCAAAAATATATATTACTGAGCCTCTCCTTGACTGTGAAATGGCCTTCTTATTAGCACCTACATCAGAAAATGATTTATTCATTTAAAATAACTAATCACATTTATAAGAAACAGCTAAGTTTAAATATAGCACTGCCCCAACAATATGTACTGATATAGTATGCAACTGAAATGGCAAATTTAATTATTCCCATTAACATCTGCAGAAACTTAGAGTTAGTGAGATAAATTATGACTTTTTTTTTTTTTTCTGTTTGTGGTAGTACTAGAATTCAGCAACAAGCACACAGGCAGACATTTCAGTTCACATTCAACTATTACATAATTCCTCAAGTCTGGGTCTTTGTAATAACTTCAAATTTATCTCATTCTTCTTTCAGTAAAATCCTGGGCTGGTTGTACATTTATTCCCTCTTAACTCCAAATTCACTCTTTTATCTTGTGTTAGGAAAATGTCTCTTGGTCCCTTAAGTATTTTTCTTTTACCTAACAAGGACAATTTAAGCTTTCTCAGCAGATGATGAAAACAGACATTGTGAGAAAGGGTTTCTAAATCCTGGTCTGGTTTGTTTGCTCCAACGCTCTGGCAGTAAGTGCAGCTTTCCTGGTGTGGCTCTGGCAGTACATATCCTCCAGAGCTCATGCACAGCTTCTCCAGAACAAGGCTTATGGAGCACTGTCTGGCTCTCCAACAGTACCCTCGGGTATTTTTTGTGGAGAGCCTCTGATGAGACACCTGCAACTCCGAGGGTGAACTTCCAGCAAACTCTGTGATACTGCAGTACCTTCTCTGCCATTTGGTGGGCCAGAACCATGTTCTCTGTAAAAGGATCTGCATCTCAATCCAGGGGCACTTGGGGACCAAAGTCTCTTCCTTTGGTTACCTAGTTCTGCCCTATGGGTGGTAGTTATACAATATTGTATCTGGAATTCCTGTGTTATTTAGACTTATCCCTACTTCTAGCTAATTCCTCTTTAATCCCTGCCAAAGTTAATAATTCTTTATTAAAAAATTAACTAGCCCTGTTTAAAATGTTGTATTATCTCTTTTCTGATTCAGACTGATACAAATATTTTCGTGAGAGGAGAACTGGGATTGGTTACCACTGACAATAAAAGTGATCACCATGAGTTGAAAGTGATCAACCAGTGTATTTGAAAATGGTTAAAAAAACAGGAATTTGAAAGTCACATTTAAATTAGACTTCTGCCATAGGTGTACATATGCCCCCTATGGCTGATTCATGTTGATGTTTAACAGAAAACAACAAAATTCTGTAAAGCAATTATCCTTAAATTATAAACTAAATTAATTAAAAAAATTAAATTTCTGAATTCTTTACAGAGTAAATTCACCTAGGATTTCTGGTTTTGGTATAACTACTAATTGAAATGAACTGTGACATTTATTAATATGTTCCATAAAATTTATTTCTTTAAAGACAGAAAAAAGGGTCATAATTTACAATAGGAGTCAGACATTAAATTGTAACATGTTTTATAACTTTAGATGGCTTCTATTTAAAAGTATTAATATTGTTCCCATAGAAGTCTGCAGAGATATTTACCAGAGGGAAATAACCGTTAGTTATTTTAAGATGTTTACATTTTGTTAAAATTAAATAATGTACTTTCTTCTGTGATACTAATTAGTTGATTGTAAAATCCCATTGTGGTACTTATATGGTACATTATTTATATAGGCTCAGAAAGAAGGAAGGTCAAATAGAAAAAAAAAAAAGATAATAACCATACATTGCAATTCCCTAGAATAATCAGTTTCATAATGAGGTTCAATGAACGCTGCGTAAAAGAAAATCAGAGTTTCTACAAACCTTGCAAAAAGTGAAATTTGCTAAAGTCCTTTTTGCTTTCCAATAAAATTTTGGAATGGCAGGAGAAAGAAGTAGAAATGAAAGCCTACAATGTGGGCATCTCATTTCTGAAGGCCATCATTAATGGTGATAATGATCACTTGTTTTTTTATCCTGATAAAAAAGGAACTGTGGGTGTATCTTTGACTAAATCTACCTGATGGCATTTCTACTTTACAAGACATTTGGGGTGTGCTATGTCAGTGATCAAACCATTGATTTGAAGTGTTTACCTATATGTTAACTCAGAATACTGAAATATTCTTGACAAAGTATGCACACTGTTGAGCCATTTTCTAGTAAATATGCTTAAAAATAAGAGTATGAGTTTTTCATTTCTGCTAGGAAGTAATAAAGTACAAAATGATGAACTGAGGGCTGATTCTCTGGTAAAAACACCATTTTGAATGGCATCTAATTGCATGTTCAATTAACAAGTTAAAATGCATTTTTAAAATTCAAAAAGACTTCATATTTTCAGTCTCATGGAAAGACAAAAAAAGTAAGTTTTCTCATACTAAAAAATGCCTGTAAAAGCCAACTGTCATTCTATTGCTTGGATCGCTTTCTCTTTCTCTCTGTCACACACACACACAGAGTTTACCTGCAATTACTTACATCGCCATGCTTTTTTTAAAAGGGCATATGCAAATAAATTCTGAAGAAGGATAAAATTTGATAGCTGTTGTAATCTAGATTAAAAAAAAAGTTCTCTGATAGAGCAAAACAAAGACAGACTGCTCTGGGGAAAGCCAAATGTATTCTATTTGGAATTATGGATAAGTTGTATATGACTAGAAATGGGGCTCTGGGATCAAAGCATACAGGGATATGAACAATGGGGCAGGTTGGAGAAAATAAAACCAAATAAATACTAAAGGGGGGAAAAACAATTTGGAGTACATGGAGAAGGTTTAACTGTACCGCTGCTGCTACTGCTAAGTCGCTTCAGTCGTGTCCGACTCTCTGCGACCCCATAGATGGCAGCCCACCAGGCTCCCCCATCCCTGGGATTCTCCAGGCAAGAACACTGGAGTGGGTTGCCATTGCCTTCTCCAATGCATGAGAGTGAAAAGTGAAAGTGAAGTCGCTCAGTCGTGTCCGACTCTTAGCGACCCCATGGACTGCAGCCTACCAGGCTCCTCCGTCCATGGGATTTTCCAGGCAAGAGTACTGGAGTGGGGTGCCACTGTAAAACTCAAAATGTAGATTAGGTTAGATTCTTGGGATGGCCTGAAGCCACATTAAGTGAGACAGATGTCATTAAGTAAACAATCCCAGACAGCTGCATTTTACTAGAGAAGTAATAATCTAAGTTAACTCCAGGTAACTTTTTAATAAATGTACTAGATGTCTCTTTGCATTGCATGTTAATGTGTTTAAGACATTTCCTGTCTCATCTACCTATGAGCTTCTTCAGAGCAAAATTCTCTCCTATTGGTACCTGAATCCTTAGGAACCTCAGTTCCTTCAGAAACAGCAGTTTTGCTAGTTTATGTTTTCCTCCTTCCAATTTACACTTGAGTATATTGACATATTTAATCAAATTCTTTTTAGATTTTAATATTGTTTCTAAGAAATTAGACTTGATGTTCAATGATAGTATTGTATTGGTCTGAGAGTGCCTTTGACGTCTGTATGGTCATATGTCCAGAACACTTTTCTAATTTAGGTAAATAAATATTGGAAATTCATACAGATATAAGGTATTACAGCCAAGGATAAATCATAAGTTTTAAAAATTAAAGCACATGTTACAAAGCAAATTGCTGGTAATTCTGCATATATCAGACAGCCCATGTAAAACATTTCCATTTAACAAGGACTATTTGTCAGCAGAAGTAGCAGATAACAACGACAAGCTGTGAGATTAAATGAAATATTCAATAAAGTAAATGGTACACAAAGACTTAATCATTTAGATGGTCCATATGTTATTATTAGCTCTAGTGCAAAAATAAACTTGCACACAACAAGTTCTATTAAGTAAAACATGAAGAGAATTTTACTGGAAAATAATTTCACATGTATGCTAGACAGAGAAAAATTGAACTCTGACAGAGAAAAAAGTTTCTACTTTTTTAAGCAAATAAATCCAGTTAGGTGATAATAGTGATACAAAAGTAAATTGTGATTCTATAGGAACAAGATTATCATTTTTATAACTCAATAATCTTTTTAGAAAATGCGGCTAAAGGATGTATTTCTTACAAATTTTATATTTGGTGTATCTGAGAGAAGTGCTTAAAAAGTTTTCTAAATTTTGACAAAAGTGTTTTAAATTTTTCTTAATAAAATATACTGAACACAACAAGAGCGGCACATCAAAGATGGTTCTATGTATCTAAAAATGGATAGCAAATTTAGCAATGTATCAAAGAAAAGGGAATAAAAATGAGCTACTTTAGAACTTAAAAAGAGCTAAAGATTTTTAACAATACTTATGCACATATTTTGGAGAAGGCGATGGCACCCCACTCCAGTACTCTTGCCTGGAAAATCCCACTGATGAAGGAGCCTGCTGGGCTACAGTCCATGGGGTCGCGAAGAGTCGGGCACAACTGAGCGACTTCACTTTCACTTTTCACTTTCATGCATTGGAGAAGGAAATGGCAACCCACTCCAGTGTTCTTGCCTGGAGAATCCCAGGGACGGGGGAGCCTGGTGGGCTGCCGTCTATGGGGTCGCATAGAGTCGGACACAATTGAAGCGACTTAGCAGCAGCAGCATGCACATATTTAGGGCTTCCAGCTGGTAATAGTGGTAAAGAACCTGCCTGCCCATGCAGGAGACCTAAGAGAGGAAGTTTAATGTTTCCTGGGTCTGGAAGATCCCCTGGAGGAGGAAATGGCAACCCACTCCAGTATTCTTGCCTGGAGAATCCCCTGGACTGAGGAGCCTGGTGGGCTACAGTCCATGGGGTCGCAAAGAGCCGGACACAACTAAAGTGACTTAGCATAGACACAGACAGATGCAGACTTTTACATACAATTTTATCCTCCATCAAATTATGAGCACATCCCATTTTCATATCAGGATCTTACTTAACTGCTCTCATTTGTGAAATGACTGGACCCATAGTTGACTGTAAAGTTAACGACTCTTCCACCCTTATATGTAAAAAATAAGACAGACTCAGGTAAGAGAGGGGGTCATATAAAAGGAAACAAAAATAAGGTTACAGAATTACCTCTATAAATTTGGATCATGTGAGAATTTAAAAATATATTATTTTCTGTATATGTGTGTGCATTTATATATATATATATATATATATGATGATTTTGCAAGTAATACAACTGATCAATGGTATACAGAAAAGCAAATTGTATAATTAACAATATAAACCAAAGGTAAACTATGACCATGAGACCACTAAACTCTGGCCAATGTTGCAATAAGAGGAAAGGTTTTGTGTGATTTCCAGAAAGTGCCTTAAAAAGGGAATACTATTCTTTGTTCCTTAAGAAAAAAACACAAGTTAACAATGGTGGACACTGCAGAATATATACTCAGAGAATGTCAGAGAAATAAGACAGGAGTGTAAACCCTTGTATGTGAGGCTTCCTTATCAGCCCTGGTCTCTGTAACTGATATTCTTTGACTGAGTAAGAAATAAACCTCTATAGTGTTGAAATCACCATTGTTTTGGATTTCCTGTAACTGGTAGCTAGTTTTATTCCTAACTGATGCTTGGACTCTAATCATTATTATTATAAAAAAGCAATAAGGTAATCATTTCAACTTCAAGTGTATTCATACAGCATTCAACAAATATAATTAAACATATTTACAGTTAAATTTCATATCCATTCACAAATATCAAAGTAAAAAAAAAAAAATCAGGCTTTTTTTTTTTTTTTTTTTAAGAAAACTGATCATTGAAAGCAGTTATTCTTTTATAAATACCTCAAAATGCTGAGGCTCCATTGCTATCATGTTTTCTTCAAATTAACCAGAAATCTAGCAAATGCTCCCTTTATAAATAACTAAAAAAGTATTCTTTGGACTGCTCTGTCGTTATCTGTTATTTGCTGTTTAAAACATTTTAAAGGTATTTTTCAAAAAGAGTCAAGCAGGTTAAGAATAACTGCCTATACACATGGCAAAAATATGTCCCTCTATATACTCTGCACACGGGTTCCTTTACATTGTATTTTAGCAAAATCCTAGCAGATCCAAGAACAAGGAAGTGTCTCCATAAGGAATATTTAATACTAATTCAACATATACTAGGTTCCTGTTCTGTAAACCCGTGTTTTTGAAACAAATAAATGAAAGAGGATGAAGAAAGAACAAATGTTTAATAAGACATTTAATTAAATGATTAACCAAAAATGTAACATGAAGTTTGAGATTTAAGTTTTTTCCTTTTTTTATAAGTGCAACTAATTACCTAAAAAGAATAAGTGCTGTCTATATTGGCATTCTGACAAGCCAGTAACTTCTAATTACAGTCCCAATTATTGCAGTAATTGGTACAATTTCAAGAGACACTGATGAAATGTGTTGTCTATACCTATAGTTTTTATGATGCATAAAAATTCAAACAGTTGATAGCTCTTGAGAGGAGTTTTAATAACAGTCAGGTTAATTTATATAAATCAGTTAAGGGCTTCTAAAGGAAGTGAAGTGAAAGTCGCTAAGTCATGTCTGCTTCTTTGCAACCCCATGGACTATAGACCATGGAATTCTTCAGGCCATAATATTGGAGTGGTAGTCTTTCCCTTCTCCAGGGGATCTTCCAAACCCAGGAATTGAGAAAGCACTCATAAATTAAACTGATTGTCCAGTCAGCACATAGTCAGCAAGATGTCATCAGATATGGGTTCCAGCTTCAACTCTGCCATGACATGCTGTATGACTAGGGCAAGTACCTCTAGTTTACCCTACAAAACAAGGACTGTGGTATAGCAAATGAGGTCTAAATGCATAAGTAAATAAAGGTAGTGCCTGCCTTGGAAATCACCTTCTTCAATCATCCCAAGTTACTGGTTAAGAAACAGGTTCAAAGATATGACTTAGCCATGAAAGTTTTAATATGAAATCAAGAACTCCTCTCAATACAATGATTCTCCTTCTATTATCACACAGCCTAACTATCTGCTAAGTTGGAGAGGAGAGAGGAGAAAAAGGAAAGGTGGAGAAGGAAGAGGAAAAGAAGGCGAAAAGGGGAAAAAAGAAGAAAAAGACATACAACAACCATTTTTATACCGTATTTCCATACATATCAACCAAAATTAGAAAACAGACAAATTATTGATATTCAATCTAAGGACAGATGTTAGAGGCCAAATCCATCCCCAGTCATACCAAACTGCTATCCAGAATTGGCTCTACAGAGGTGCCCTTACATTATGTCAGCTCTGGAGCCCTCCGTGTATGGAGGCAGCAGTGCCTCCATGCAGTTTAAATAACCTGAAAAATGGAAATCAGCAGAGTGGCTAATCATCACCGGCTTTTTCCTAAATGTCTTAGCAAATAAGAAGCACTTAACTTTTTTCTCCTCTTAATTCTACTTTATCCTTTTTGTTTAACAATTCAAGTCTGAATATTTCCCCAAGGGTACCATGATATCAAGATATGGCAGTGAGACGTAAACACTGGCTATCAGGTTATATACCTGGTTAACCCACTCACACTATTAGCTCTGCTTTAAGCAGCATCTTAATATTTCACAAGAATACATTTTATTTTAGACCCTATATTGTGAGTTAGAGGACTCTAGTTTCTACAAACTCATTTACAATAATATGGCAAAAAGGCTTTAAAGGTAGCTTGTAGAATTAAAAAAAGAAGAAAACACACAAATTCTGCATTTATATTAATACATGAAATAGATTCTTGGATCCTCACAATGCCATGAGGTAATAGGAAAGTTTATTTCTCATATTTTCTCATAAACTCAGTGCCAGAGAGACAGGATTAATAAATTTAGGAAAAGAAAATTAAGGACATCCAATTAAATATCAATTTTAATTAAAAAATATTTTTTTAGAGTAAATACTAAATACTTTTTAAGAATAAATATTTCTCAAACGTCATATACTTACACTGAAAAGTCCTTTGTTATCTGAAACTGAAATTTAACTGGGCATTCTTGAGAAGTGACTTAACTAAGGTCATAGGTTAAAACCTACATCTCCTGACCAACTCCACCATGTGGAGTAACTGCAAGTACTTTTCATTATATTATCTCATAGATCACAACTCTCAGGGGATAAATTGAAACATTTGTTGTTGTTGTTGTTGTTGTTCTTTAGTCACCAATTCATGTCTGACTTTCATGACCCCATGAACTGTAGCCCACCAGGTTCCTCTATCCATGGGATTTCCCAGGCAAAATTACTGGAGTGGGGTGCCATTTCCTTCTCCAGGGGATCTCCCCAACCCAGGGACTGAACCTGTGTTCAATCCCTGCCTTCAAAGAAGGCGGGTTCTTTATCACAGAGCCACCTGGAAAGCCCCAAGATTTCAGTTTCCCAACCAGGGATCAAACCTGGGCTATCCAGTGGCTCAGTGTCCTAACCACTAGGCCATCAGGGAACTCTAAAATTGAAACGTTAGTGCCCATATCTATTTTTAGATTTGATAACTAAGGCTCAGAAAACTTAGAAGACCCATCTAGTTTTTCACAGTTATAGTAGGGAGATCCTAGCCCGAGGTCCAAATCTTACCATGTAAAACCCAATTAGGTAATATCTATTCTATTTCAACTCAAAAGATAATTAACAATAATTAAAGGCTATTTTGACCTTCGTTTTAACAGACAGTAATCAGGGATGAGCTGTTCTACATTATTTTGTTCAGTATCAAAATGGAAAGACTAAAATCAGAGAGGAAAGTATGGCTTACTGAGAAATTTTTTAAAATCCTTCATTTTAAAAACTCTTTAAACCTGAAAGACATGTAAAATGTGTTGAAAGCATGCCTTAGCATACACAGAAATATAGAGGTCCACTTTTAGATTATATGTCTTAGTGTCTTTGCTAAAGACATTTGATTCTATTAGAACATTATTATCATGAAGAGCAACTCACTTAGCCTTAAAAAAGACAAAAATCATGCCATTTGTGACAATATCAATGAACCTGAGGGATATTACACTAAACAAAATAAGCAGGCACAGAAGGACAAGTACTATATGGGTAGGTAGTTAGAATAGGAAAAAGGAGTCCAAAATGGTGGTGGCTAAAAGAAAAAGAAAGGAAAAGCCTGCAAAAATGGAACAAAAGAAAATCCCAGGACCAGACTGAGAACCTCAGGTGAAACAAACAGCCTGGCTAGCCCAATTTACATAGGGCAGGCTCACGGGGAGGAGAAAAACCATGTAAAAAGAGGAGCCAAGATTGAGCCCTCTCTTCTTTTGGGTCAACCACCCTCATGCCTCGGGTATGTATTTTCCTCTGCTTGCCAAATAAAACTGAGCTGTAACAGAGAGGTAACACTGGGTCCGTCACTTCAAATTTTTGCTGCAGTGAGACACAACCAAGGAAACTACACTCGCCCCTGACAATATAATATCACTTACACGAGAAATCTAAAATAATCAAACTTATAGAAGGAAAGTAGAATGGTGGTTTCCAGAGGAAAGTACGAAGTGGGGAAATATCAGTTAAAGAGTACAAAGTTTCAGCTATACAAAACCAGTAAGCCCTAGAGATCTTCTGTTTAGCACAGAACCAGAAGGTAACAATACAGTATTGTACACTTAAAATTTTGTTAAGAGGGTATATTGGGCTGTGTTCCATAGGCCTGCAGCTTTAAGGCTAAAGAGCCTGGAGATAGTGACCGAGACATCAAAGGTTTAAAGGACTGGGGGATCTTATGGGTCTGAAGCAAGGTCCTGAAGCAATACTCCACCATGTGTGGCTGTGGGTGGGCAGAAATATAGCCCACTCTTAGCTGGAAGTGGAGTGTGGGGAGGGAATGAGGGAAGGAAGGAGAGGAAGTTTCCAGTTATAGGAAGAATTGACACTGATCTCAGCTTAGCTCATAGGTTACCAGTGAAGGCAGCAGAAAGCATGCCCCTCACTGCTCTTTGATAAACTATCAGGTATATAAAGCTGATATAAAGCTCAGAATAATCACAAGCTGGGGCTGGGAACAAGTATGTAGGCATTTATTAATTAGGTTCTACCTATTATTAAGAGTGAAGGTCAGTCAGGTGAACAGATTGTAGCTGAAGCAGGGACTAGATGAGTGGATATGGACAGAGAACAAGAGAATAGTCATCTTGGCTGCTTATTCCTCCCTCCATACAGGCTAGATTTTATATTAAGTGTTTTTATAACACGAAATATACTAATAAATAAGAGAGTAGGAGGAAACTTTTCCAGATGATAAATAGTTTGATGACGCTGATTGTGGTGATGGTATCACCAACATACACTTATCTCCAAATTCATCCGGTTACATACGTTAACTATGTACAGCTTTTCATATGTCAAATTTTTTTTTTTAATAAAAGAGCACCTCAGCAACATACTCACTAAATAAGCTCAATGAAATTTCATTGAGTGTATTCCATAGCAATCAAGAGAGCCATTATGAGACTCTGAGATGATTTGTTGAGTCAAATCTTAAAAAACATGGAGTTACAGGAAAGCCCAGGGTTGCTTCCACAACTAACGTTCTGGGGGGACCATTTGGATTCAACTAAACTAAATCTTTATGGAGTTTTTCCAAGGTAAAAGTGGACAAATGTCAACATGTTAGGAAGTATATGATTAGGATTAAAAAAAAAATTAAAGCCATAATCCCTCAATTAGCATTTAAAAGAAAATTTATTGGTGATTTATTAGTATGCTCTAAAGTTAACTACTTGTAAAAAGACTCATCTTGGAAAAACATACATAATAGGATCTATCTTTCCTCCTACCTCTTGACCCCAATGTTCTCTCTCCCTTTCTTATACAATCTTTCCTTCCATTCTCCTTCCTATTTCTCTCTTATAATGATGTGTGTTCTTTCTTTTGCACCATTATCAACTTCCCTGTAGTTCTGGGCTCTAGGTTTCTCATTGTTATCATATTTTCTCTTACTTATCTTTTTCCTCCTATCCTCAGCTGCTCATAAATGGAATTTTGTATTGAGTTAATACATTTTAAAGCTACATAATGCTGTAAGTTACTGATAAATATAAATAATTATATTCATGTATTAGTGTTATTGCATACTAATTATAATTATAAATGTACTTTTATAAGACCTGCCATAATATTAAGGTTTATTATATTGGGTTTACTATGTACATGAGCAATAAATACCTTTTTCTTTATATTACATATGAAAGTTTTCAAATTCCTGATATATGATATTGAACATACTAGTAATGTAACAGTATTTTAGAAGAAGTTTTGTATTATACTAAACAGCATTTCCAAGTAGAAAATTCATCTATTATAACAAGCTATGTGATATCTCCCCAACATCTGATATTAATGTTTACATTTTGGTAGTGCATGAATCTTTTTCAACAATGAAATACCAGTACGCCTTTCCTAGCCCACTGGATTTCTGCAAAAAGTAATTGTCAATGATCTTACTATCTGGCACTAATTGCAAGAAGTTATATATCTTTACCTAATTTTAGAGCTATTTAGTTTGATGATGCCCACATACTTTATTCACAAAGACATACATTATCTAATTTCTATTTCACCCCCTTTTCACTGTTGTGACTTTTTATTGTTAACAACTCTAATGTTAAATGTTAAAAAAATGCAAGTCTAAATAAACTCTCATATACACTGTGTTTTTTAAAGCCTAATGACCTAGTATGTATCCCATAACTCAGTCAAACTTTGAGAAAGAAAACACATTTGTGTTTGTCAGCTTGCTTGGAAACATGGAAAAGTTAAAAATACCAACAGACATTTCACTTAAAGTCTTTTCAATAGGTTCTCAGTATGTACTAGTGATTAATCTTTCATTTTCATTATAAATTTATTTCCTCTTAAACTTTTATATAAGAATAAAGGACATTACACAAGGATTTATTCATGTTAATTTGTAAAATACATTCATCTTCTCATTTTAACAAATCCACATTCACTGATTAAAGAAAAGCATCAATGCCTTTCATATAAACACACAGACTTAAAATCTGGAAAGAGATCTTTCAATTAGTTTCTAAAATTTCTATTCAGGTCTCTAATATGATTCACAATGTGGTCCATGTTATGCAGTTGGATTCTTAGAACTGTTTCAGGATTCATGACAACCTCCTGTTCCAGGTCCACAGATACCTGCTTACAGTCTCAATGGCAGCCCAGCCTGATTTCACATGACAATGGTTCCAGCTACTTCTCAGGTATTTTGACTTAAAGTGATTTAGGTAGTTAAAGAGTCATGTAAGGAGAAGTGTCTTTTCTTACAAAAGCCATGTGATAACCATCTTTTACCAAATAGGAGAAGGTAACAGAGTGTTGTCAAGAAAAACTAAGTCTAGTATTTACAGTTTTACTTGATACCTATTGAACCACTAAGTACTTACCTGGATAATATCGGGCCAGGCCTGTGGCACTGCCAAACACCTGCCACAATAATGAAGGATCTTCTTCTCGATTTTTCTTGAAAACTTCATCTAAGGCACTTGTCCAGTTGAGTTCGTTTAATACAATTGTTGCTACCAAAAGTGAAAGAATGGAAAAATCAGTCAATTCAAATTTGTAATTAGTAACTGAGCCTGTTTTCATATATGTGCACAGTAATGTTTATATATTTTATTGCTTTATCTATAAAAGCACTCTGATCTGGTGGTAATCAGAAAGTTTAGACATGGAATCATTTCTTCAAAGAAATGTTTATATGATGGTGGCCCTATTGACATTTAGGGGCTGGGTGACTTTTTTGTAGTGGGGGTTGTTTTGTGCTTTGTAGATGTTTACAAGCATCTCTGGCCTCTACACCCTAGATGTCAGTACCATGTTCCCAGTTGTGGTATGCAAAACTGTCTTTAGATATCATCACATAAGCCCTGGGGAGCAAAATTACTTTCTGCTGAGAACCACTGTGATACACAAAATTTAAAACAGGCAATAGTCAAGCTCTGCTGGCTGAGAGGTGGTGGGAAGCATTCCTCCAATTGAGGCAGTTCTAAAGAAACCTACAGGGCACCTCAGGACACAGTTTGATGACTACTTTCCTCAACTACTGATGATTCTCTGTGATATACTAACATGGTTTGATCTGTTACTTGAGGTAAAAAAAAAAATAGATGTCTGTCATTGAGAATAGCTTATTAACTATTTCTGTAACAACAAAAATGCATACATGTTGATAAAGAAAAACTCATTTAGAGGCTTGACAACATCAATAATAGAAGTAAGATGTAGCTGATACCTTATCACTAGCTTTATGAACAATAATTTTCTTTTTTCTGGTTAGTTCAACTAACAGAGTGTGGTGCTAACAAGGGACAGGTCATTGATTTTGACACCTACTTATATTGACTAACTGATCCTGCATAGGTATCACAAACATATGCCAGTCATTATAATGAAAGAGGAACAATTATAATGTAGGATATAACATGGGCTAAATATAGTTTATAATTATGGCTCTCCATGATCATAGCATCCTATGTCTAACATGATAAAAGTTTAATCGGCTTAGAATATTATTTTCCCTTTACACAAAAAAGATGACATAGGAGATAATCTCATCTTTCTTGGAGGGTCTTAATATACGTAAAATATGCACCATGCCCCCAGCAGATTAGCAGATTGGGAAATCTTGCATTTGAGAATATATGTCCAAGCCTAAATAATGGACATTAGCTTGGGATAATGTCTGCTTAACTTTTTTCCATTCATTTCTGTGACCACAGTAAGTAAAAGAAACAAATACAATCATGGTTAAAACATATGCAAGATGTTTTGAAGATAAAAGAACAAAGAGCTTCTTTCAAGAAAGACATACAGCATATGTATTTATATTTTAAGGTTTTATCATTCACCCAAAAAATGAAAACAAGCATACTGAAAATTGTTCTGGGACCAGCATCCTAATGCATTTCTCATTATTGGAAACTAATGAGTTTCCCATCTTTATGGATGTGATTATCTTCAGAAAGATCAGTTGTGTGTGTAAATATTCATGAGTTGGGTCAGATCCATAGCACATCTGAGATACTAGTGAATTCAAATTCAAAAGCATGATCCAATGAACACTGAGTGACCAGTTATATGAAAATTTATATTCACATAGATAACCTAAACTGATACTCACTATCCATGAATATTTATGGTACTACACAAAATAGCACAGAAAAAGAGGGACATCCTCTATCTTTTTTTTAAACATTCATGAATTATACAGTTATATTTTACTCAACAAAATAATCATGTTTATTTATATTCCAGATACTTAGAATAGATTGGGGATTAATGAAGTCTGTCTCTTCAGTTTCCTTGGTTCTTTAATTCACATTAAGCAACAACTGAGATCTAATTATTTTTAATGAATTTTTCTTTGTGTTCAGAGTCTTACTCAGTTTTATTATCTAACAACTACTAAGTATTAGGCTCTGATACACTGATAAAGAATTATACTTTTATGTATTGGGGGAAAAAGTCAAACTCTGAAATGTTATCATGATGGTGATCTGTTTTAAAATAGTAGATTATATGTTCGAAAATTCTTTTTCAGATAAGACACTGCAAAATGATTTCCACAAAAGCTGTTCATATGCAAATGAGAAAAGTACATAAAGCTTTTGCAGAATACACACCTGAAGTGATTTACTCAGAATGAAAGAAATGGCATTGTGCACTTAATAAATAAGCAAAGTTTATAAAACTTGATGAGGATGTGTAACAAGAGAGCTGCATTTGTTGTTGTGTATTTATAAAGACTCGAGTGCAATCATTATTCTTGTGGCCACAATTTTTATTTGAATGTCTATCACAAGAAAAAAATTCAAAGGATCTGCCATGGGAGTACAAAATTAGTGCAGAGGAGAGTTCGGCAAAAGCTATCTATCAAAATGCAGTCATTAATCCAGCAATTCTATTTGAAAGAATTTATACTATGGGGAGACTACAGATATTCAGTCCTGAGTCAGAGAATTTTAGACCAAGAATCATTCTTTTAATTATACTGTTCAAATTCCTTAAAATACGAAAATAAATTGCTGCAGTAGGAAATATTTTTTCTCAAATTACACTGGAATCCAGTTAAAAATGTAAAAGGAAATACGTAAAATATAGAAGCAAACAAATAAGTATGAATCCTCTTTTATATCCATCTTGGGTAGTAGGAAATGGCAACCCACTCCAGTATTCTTGCCTGGGAAATCCCATGGACAGAGGAGCCTGGCTGGCTACAGTCCATGGGGTCACAGAGAGTTGAACAAAACTGAGCAAATAACACAATAAACATATATTACTTTGGCATTCTATAATAAGTAGATTTTTACCTTCTTAACCTTGTAAAAACTAAATACTTAATCCAGAAATTACTAAAGTGCCCAACATTTCCACAGTTCTATGTTATCAGCAAAACTAAGGAAAAACAATACTGAAGTAACTGGGTCATTTGCAAATGATGGCATAATAAAACTAATGCAGAACACTGGCAATGCTGAAACTTTTCAAATGCAATTATTTTTTCTATAAAGCATTATCTTTATATAAATATCCTGAGCAAGAAACCAAGATACAAGGGATTTTCTTTAATTGCATAAATATTGATATAAACTAGTAGCTCACCAGTATTTTATGTAATAACTCCAGAATAAATGATCTTTCTAAAAGGCCTTGAAATACTTCTTGTCCACCAATAAAACTTAGCTTTCTATTTGGACAGATATACTCAAGAACATAGGGAATAGTTCTGATTGGTTTTCCATAAATCATTTGTCAGTCTTTAAATCATATTGTATTTTATTTTCTCAATTATATACTGGATATATATGGCCTTATTTAATATAGTGTATTCTATATGCACCCACACCTTTCTTATCTGCCTCCTAGAGTAGTAGTAATGTTTTACATTCACACATTCAAATTTCTAATTTCTTGCTCGAATGGAGTACATGGGTGTACACAGAAGTACATGAGTGGCTTATGTATTTTTCACTGTGTAAGACATACCAGCCAATTGTAATCTAGCCTTGAACCTGCTGCCATTTCTAATGAACTTAGCTACCTGTCTTATGGCTTCCTTAGGAGTAACATGAGTACTGCTTTTCTGACAACTTTTAAGAAATTAAGATTTTAATCTTTGTTTGAAAATTAGAGTTTGTGAAAACAAATCTTTCATAGATATTCAAGGCTAAGTTTATTAAAAGCAATGAATGCTGGGAAAGCAAACCTTGACTTTGGGGCCTCTAATCTGAATGGTATAAAAGGATTTTACTGCTTATTGATTCAGAAAGCCAAGCATATGTGTCTTTCTATTCTTCTTATATTTAGTTTTCAAAAACATGGCCTTGGTGTTCAGCAATTCTCTCTTGTAGAGGATTCTTTTGTTCAGTTTGGCTTCTCAAGGGAAGAAAGAAAAATCTAATTTGTAACAGCATAAAAAAGGACCTTTCATTTGCTGCTAATTCTTCTAAAATATATGACATAGCTGTATCTTGTTTATGACATGAATGTAGAATCATTAACAAGTTCAGAATCCAATTTTCTCCTGCGAACTTCAGCCAAGAAGTATTCCACTACTGCTCCCACTTAAGTCTGAATTTATTTTGTTGACTTATTCAGGGTTCTGGGCCTCACCGTGTGTTGAAGCCACTATATGACTATTTGAAAAACCTTAAGATTATTTATAATATCAACTATAGCTTTGAAATGAAGCAAAAATATGCTAGAAAAAAAAGAAGAGAAACAATTTTTATGATTTACTGAAAATATAAAATAACTTTGATAAATATGTATCACAAATATACTTTATAAAACATAAAATACCTTGGCAGGTCTTTCCTAAGACTTGTAAATCTTAAAGTTATATAAGGGAGTGGACAGTAACAATTTTTTTAACAACACTAAATATGATACAATTAAATAATTAAAAAAAAGGGAACTGTCCAAAATGTTTACTACACTATTGCCATTTAATCATACCATTATCATAGACTTGCACTAAGATAAAATTAGCATGTATTATTTAAACTATTTCCACTGATAGTCAGTATATTGTATTAAGAGCAAGCAGATAAGTTAACTATTTTCTATCCACTATCACATTTTACTAAAAATGACACTTGAAACAAGACACTATTAGGTTGGTACAAACGCAATTGTGGTTTCAGACCATGAATTTTAAATCATTATAACTAGGCTTCTGGAAAACTCAGCAGTGGCCACAGGACTGGAAAAGGTCAGTTTTCATTCCAATCCCAAAGAAAGGCAATGACAAAGAATGCTCAAACTACCGCATAACTGCACTCATCTCACACACTTGTAAAGTGATGCTTAAAATTCTCCAAGCCAGGCAGGCTTCAGCAATACATAAACCATGAACTTCCAGATGTCCAAGCTGGTTTTAGAAAAGGCAGAGAAATCAGAGATCAAATTGCCAACATCCGCTGGATCATGGAAAAAGCAAGAGAGTTCCAGAAAAACATCTATTTCCACAATAAATTGTGGAAAATTCTGAAAGAGATGGGAATACCAGACCACCTGACCTGCCTCTTGAGAAATCTGTATGCAGGTCAGGAAGCAACAGTTAGAACTGGACATGGAACAATAGACTGTTCCAAGTAGGAAAAGGAGTACATCAAGGCTGTATATTGTCACCCTACTTATTTAACTTATATGCAGAGTACATCATGAGAAATACTGGGCTGGAGGAAGCACAAGCTGGAATCAAGATTGACGAGAGAAATATCAATAACCTCAGATATGCAGATGACACCACTCTTATGGCAGAAAGTGAAGAAGAACTAAAGAGCCTCTTGATGAAAGTGAAAGAGGAGAGTGAAAAAGTTGGCTTAAAGCTCAACATTCAGAAAACTAAGATCATGGCATCTGATCCCATCACTTCATGGCAAATAGATGGGGAAACAGTGGCTGATTTTGTTTTTCTGGGCTCCAAAATCACTGCAGATGGTGATTGCAGCCATGAAATTAAAAGAAGCCCACTCCTTGGAAGGAAAGTTACGATCAACCTAAACAGCATATTAAAAAGCAGAGACATTACTTTGTCAACTTTTGTCTGTCTAGTCAAGGCTATGGTTTTTCCAGTGGTCATGTATGGATGTGAGAGTTGGACTATAAAGAAAGCTGAGCACAGAAGAATTGATGCTTTTGAACTGTGGTGTTGGAGAAGACTCTTGCGAGTCCCTTGGACTGCAAGGAGATCCAAATAGTCCATCCTAAAGGATCAGTCCTGGGTGTTCATTGGAAGGACTAATGTTGAAGCTGAAATTCCAATACTTTGGCCCCCTGATGTGAAGAGCTGACTCATTTGAAAAGACCCTGTTGCTGGGAAAGATTGATGGCTAGAGGAGAAGGGGACAACAAGGGATTAGATGGTTGGATGTCATCACCGACATAATGGACATGGGTTTGGGTATACTCCGGAAGTTGGTGATGGACAGGGAGGCCTGGTGTGGTGCAGTTCATGGGGTCGCAAAGAGTTGGACATGACTGAGCGACTAAACTTAACTGAACTACGCTCAAACATATCTTCATTAATCAAAATAGGAACCGTTAACAATCAACACATTTTTGTCAACAAAAAATAAGTTTGTTTTTTCCTGTAGCACAAAAATTTGTGCTTTAGGATTTGATGAACTCTTGGAAAGTATTGTCTGCCTCCTTCTGTTTATGGAAGCATTCTCCCTGCAAAAAGTTTTGGAGATGCTTGAATAAGTTGATGAGAAGCCAGGTGAATATGGCAGATGTGGCAAAACTTTGTAGCCAATTCATTTAGTTTTTGAAGCAACTGGTTGAGCTATGTGTGGTCAAGTGCTGTCATGGAAAAGAACTAGGCCATTTCTGCTGACCAATGCCAGCTGCAGGGGCTGCCATTTTTGGTGCATCACATCGATTTGCTGAGCACACTTCTCAGATGTAATAGTTTCTCCAGGATTCAGAAAGCTGTAGTGGACCAGACCAGTAGTAGACCACCAAACAGTGACCATGACCTTGTTTTTGGTGCAAGTTTGGCTTTGGAAAGTGCTTTGGAGCTTCATTGCAGTCCACTAAGCTGGTCATTGCTGGTTGTCTTATAAAACCCACTTTTTATCATGTGTCACAATCTGAGCAAGATATAGTTTGTTGTTGTTGCACAGAATGAGAGAAGAGGACATTTCAAAATGACAAGTTTTTTGACTTTCAGTCAGCTCATGAGGCACCCACTTATTGAGCTTTTTCACCTTTCCAATTTACTTCATATGCCAAATGACTGTAGAATGGTTGACATTGAGCTCCTGGCCAAATCTCATGCAGAGGATCAGCTTCAATGACTGCTCTCAATTGGTCACTGTTGACTTCCTATGGCTGGCCACAATACTCCTCACATTCAAGGCTCTCAAGTGCTTCTAGAGCCATCCCTGCACTGTACATTCATTAGCAGTTCCTGGGTCAAATGTTTTGTTGATGTTGTGAGTTGTCTGAGCTGCTTTACAATCCATTTTGAACTCCAATAAAAAAATTGCTCAAATTTGCTTTTTGTCGAATATCATTTCTAAGTATAAAATAAATATAAAATAAACAGCAAGTATTAAGTCATTAGCAAAAAAATACAGTGAGAAATGTACATTAAAATGATGTATAACAATCACATTTACATAAGAATGTATTCCAATATCAAATGGAAAAATTCAAAAATGCAAAATCACAATTACTTTTGCAGCAACCTAAAAATATCACTCTTTTTTAGATGATAAAAATAAAATCTAAAAAGAATAATTTACCAAAATTCATGCAGAGGCAGTCATAGACACAGCACCCAAATAAGTCACATTTCAAGATCCTCACTGTTCATGAGCTATTTATTTCTAGCTTTCATTATTTATGTAGCTCTAATTTAGAATTTCAAATCTGAAAAAGTAAAAATCACCTATGCACTTGTAAATACTGTTTCTCAATCAATTGAGACTGTTCCTTTCAGCAATATCTACAGACATTTTTGATGGTCAAGAGAGGTAGTATAGTCTGAAGTCAGGACGTTTGATTCCTCCAGCTCCATTCTTCTTTCTTAAGATTGTTTTGGCTATTCGAGGTCTTTTGTGTTTCCATATGAATTGTGAAAATTTTTGTTCTATAATAGTTCTGTGAAAAATGCCATTGGTAATTTGATAGGGATTGCACTGAAGCTGTAGATTGCTGTAGGCAGTATAGTTGTTTTCACAATATTGATTCTTTCAATCCAAGAACATGCCATATCTCTCCATCTGTTTATGTCACCTTAGATTTTGCTCATCAGTGTCTTATAGTTTTCTGTATACAGCTCTTTTGTCTCCTTAGGTAAGTTTATTCTTGGATATTTTATTCTTTTTGTTACAATAGTGAATGGGATTGCTTACTTAATTTCTCTTTCTGATTTTTCATTGTTAAGTGTATAGGAATGCAAGAAATTTCTGTGTATTGATTTTGTATCCTGTGACTTTACTAGATTCACTGATTAGCTCCAACAGACATCACTCCAAAGAAGACATACTGATAGCTAATAAATTCATGAGAAAATGCTCAACATTGCTTATTATGAGAAAAATGTAAATCAAAACTACAATGAGATGTAACTTCACACTGGTCAAAATGGCCATTATCAAAAATCTACAAACAATAAACGATGGAGAGGATGTGGAAAAAATAAACTCTCTTACACTGCTGGTGGGAATCTAAATTGATACAGCCACAAGGGAGAATAGTCTAGAGACTTCTTAAAAAACTAGGAGTAAATCTACCATATGACTCAGCAAACCCACTACTGGGCATATACCCTGAGAAAACCACAATTCTAAAAGATATACATGTACCCCAATGTTCACTGCAGCACTGTTTACAATAGCCAGGACATGGAAACAATCTAGACGTCCATTGACAGGTGAATGGATAAAGACGTTTTGATACATATATACAATGGAATATTACTCAGCCATAATAAAGGAACACATTTGAGTCAATTCTAGTGAGGTGGATGAACCTAGAGCCTGTTTTACAAGTTAAATAAGTTAAGAAAGAGAAAAACAAATATCATACATTAACACATATATACGGAATCTAGAAAAACGGTACTGATAAATCTATTCGTAGAGCAGCAAAAGAGACAGAGAACAGACTTGCGTGCACAACAGGGGAAGGAGAGACTGGGACAATTGAGAGTAGCATTGAAGCATACATATTACCATTTGCAAAATCTATAGCCAGTGAGAATTTGCTGTATGATGCAAGGAGCTCAACCTGATGCTCTGTGACAACCTAGAAGGGTAGGATGGGGTAGGGGGTGCAAGGGAGTTTCAAACAGGGAGGGGACATATGTATACCTATGGCTGATTTATGCTGATGTATGGCAGAAACCAGCACAACATTGTAAAGCAAGTATCCTTCAATGAAAAATAAAGAAAAAAAAAAAAAAAAAAACAGTAGTAGGAGGCAGGACTTCACTGGAGGTCCAGGATTTAGAGTCTGAGCTTTCAATGCAAGAGGCAAGGGTTTTATCCCTGGTCAGGGAACTAAGATCCCACATGCTACAAAGCAGGGCCAAAATAATAGAAAAGAAAGACTACTAGGAGTTCTATTGGCATTTGGTAGGTAGAAACCCAAGACACTCTAAACATCCTACAATGCACAGGACAATCTCCACAACAATGAATCACCCAGCTCAAAATGTCAGTAGGGCACAAGTTTAGAAACTTTGCTCAAGTACAAATATAAACAAAATCAATTCACTTTGTAAAAAGCAATATTCCCAACAAATTCTGTCCACAAAAAGCCACAAGAAAACTTCTTCAAATGAAAGCTGATACATTTAAAAATATTATTGTTTCACACTAAATTATGTCAATACTTCAGGCTATATTTTCACACTCTTTGGGTTGAGAAATTTCCATTTCAGTCCCAGAAATTCTAACCCACTGCTGCTAAGTCACTTCAGTCGTGTCCGACCCTGTGCGACCCCATAGACGTTAGCCCACCAGGCTCCCCCGCCCCTGGGATTCTCCAGGCAAGAACACTGGAGTGGGTTGCTATTTCCTTCTCCAATGCAGGAAAGTGAAAAGTGAAAGTGAAGTCGCTCAGTCGTGTCTCTTAGCGACCCCATGGACTGCAGCCTACCAGGCTCCTCCATCCATGGGATTCTCCAGGCAAGAGTACTGGAGTGGGATGCCATTGCCTTCTCCCTCTAACACACTATTCTCATATAATTGAAGAGATAAGGATTTTAAAGCTATGTTTTTAGTGCCATTGAATTAAATATTATACAGCCACAAAAAGGAATGAAAATCATAGAGTAAAGTAAGTCAGAAAGACAAAACAAATATCATATATTAATATACATATGGTAATCCAGAAAAATGGTATAGGTGATCTTAATTGCAAAGAATAAATAGACACAAGGACATACAGAAAAAATATATGAATACCAGGGGGAAAGATGGGGTGGGAGGAACTGGGAGATCGGGATTGACATATATACCCTACCGATACTATGTATAATAAGTTAACTAACGAGAACATACTCTATAGCATAAGGAATCTACTTAATACACTGTGGTGACCTGAATGGAAAGAAAGTCAAAGTTCAGATCAGATCAGTCACTCAGTCGTGTCCGACTCTTTGCCACCCCATGAATCGCAGCACACCAGGCCTCCCTGTCCGTCACCAACTCCCAGAGTTCACTCAGACTCACGTCCATTGAGTCAGTGACACCATCCAGCCATCTCATCCTCTGTCGTCCCCTTCTCCTCCTGCCCCCAATGCCTCCCAGCATCAGAGTCTTTTCCAATGAGTCAACTCTTCGCATGAGGTGGCCAAAGTACTGGAGTTTCAGCTCTAGCATCATTTCTTCCAAAGAAATCCCAGGGCTGATCTCCTTCAGAATGGACTGGTTGGATCTCCTTGCAGTCCAAGGGACTCTCAAGCATCTTCTCCAACACCACAAAGGGAGGGGATATATGACTACGTATGGATAATTCATTTTGCTGTACAGTAGAAGCTAATACAATGTTGTAAAGCAACTATACTCCAATAAAAATTAAAAATAAATATACCAACTAAATAATAAAATGAATAAATTAATAAGAGGCCATGTACTTACTGCTACACTCTTGCCCCAAAAATGTTATCCTTCCCTCTTCCTGTTCTTAGATATTCAAAAAATATTATGAGTTTTGCTTTTTTAAAAAAATGATTCAACACTGTATGATTCTAAACTAAATTTAATTTTATCTTTATATCAAATGTTCATTTTATCCCACAGTATATAACACAGTCATTAAAGGAGTTGCATTTAGTCCAAGAGCTGAGCCGGATGTCACTAATTTAATTCATCAACCTTCATCTCAAAAAAGAAAAATGTTAATAAGAAGAAACCCACTGATCCAACTAAGCACACAAACAAAAAAAATCCACTTTAAGGTACAAGCAGTGTTCATAAATATTAAAATGAACAAATCTTTTTGGTGGATTTGGCTAAAGGAATCTAATCTAATGCCAGTGTAAATGAAATATTAATAAAGTACAGGGAGATGGGAAGACCAAATCTAATCTCTCTAATCATATCTCAGGCACCACCACACACCTCCCACTGTGGGCCCTGATGAGGAGATAAGCCTTATTCCTACTGTTAATTTGGTACAAATATTAAAAGGTTCTTGTCTTTGTCAATTCTCTAACCCCTGTATTGCTGAGATTTCTGGTCTTGCTCCCAATGTCTAGTTTCCCATAGACTGAGCACCTGGCTAATACCCAGAACACAGCTGCTCTGCTTTTAAAAAAAATGTGCAAATTGCAGAGCACATAGAAGGACTTCAGGAGAAAAAACTTTTATAAAAGAATATAAGAATAATGCAAGGGGAATAGAAGACATTCAGACCTAATGGGTTGGTTAATTGAGGATTTTTAATGTCATTTTTAATAAAATGATAATTACTTGCAAAATTTTTCTTGAAGGGGTAGAAGTATTATGCACGAGAATGTCATAAGATTAGGAGGCAAAATGTTTATCTTGCAAGCATTTTAAGTTTCTCTCTCATGGGCACAGCCTCAACTTCAAACTAGTCATTTAATGTCTTATACTTCTGTGGTCCCTTCATCTAAAAAAAATAAAAATAAACACATTAAGGGTGCCAGACAGAGTTAACATGAATGTCAAATAAGCCTATGAATAAAAGGATGTCAGGGTGCATGATATGATTGTAGTCCTTTCCTTAGCTGGAATAAACATTTGTAAGATGGACATCTCCTTTAGATGTCACATAGAGAACAGGTCCTTTTTACATCTTGACATAAAATTTTGTCAGTTATTTTCTTTTACTTGAACAATAACTTCTTTCAGATATAGCAACTTAAATATAACTCTATTTTTCAATAAAACTACATTCCTTATGTCCACCCTCTAATTTATTTAAAACCTCTCACATCATGAGATACTCTTCACTGGAATCATATAGTGAAATACTGTAATTTTACATTTTGGAAATACTGCATAATTTGTAAACATAAAGTTGGAACTTTACAGAAATTACCTAAGGAAGACAACACAATTTCCTCCATTGACACTATTTTACAAAGTCATTTTCATCATAAATGTGACTATTTATAACTAAAATTTTTGGAAAGATTGTTAAATATCCATTTTATACGTTAAGTGAAGTAGCTCAGTCGTGTCCGACTCTTTGTGGCCCCATGGACTGTAGCCTACCAGGCTTCTCTGTCCATGGAATTTTCCAGGCAAGAATACTGGAGTGAGTTGCCATTTCCTTCTCCAGGAGATCTTCCCGACCCAGGGACTGAACCCGGGTCTCCCGCATTGTAGGCGTTAGAGCAATATTTAGTAAATACAGCTTGCTAATTCGGAACCAACAAAAAACAGACAAAAATATTCTAAACCTTTTTAAAATTTAAATTATGTAAAGTTTAAAAATAAAATAAAATTAAAAAAAATAAAAAGGGAAATAAATATATAAGTTTAAAAAAGAAATCAGGAACTATGAGGACACAGAGGTGAAGTTGAAGCCATTTAAGAATAAATGCTCAATAAAGACCAAATATAAAGAACTTCAAATTGAGGTGCTGTTTTTAGATGCCCACTTATTTTGCTGATGATGCTTTTTCCTTTAAATAAATCGGCATTTTAGAACTCAGTATATGCATGGCTTTCCTGGTGGCTCAAAAGGTGAAGAATCGGTCTGTAATATATGAGAGTGGGGTTTGATCCCTGGGTGGGAAGATCCTCAGGAGGAGGAAATGGCAACCCACTATAGTATTCTTGCCTGGAGAATCTCCATGGAAAGAGAAGCCTGGCAGGCTACAGTCCATGAGGTCGCAAAGAGCTGGACATGACTGAGTGACTAAACACAGCACATGTGTATGTATGCAGCATGAGCAAAGAATATTGTTATTTACTGCCCTCCACCGAAAGGCTGAGTCTCTGTGAAGTATGCATTTGACCTTGGGAAAGCATTTTCTCCTCTCTAAACCTCATTTTCCTTGCCTGCACAATGGGGATGACAATAGAGTTTGCCTCACAGATCTGTGCCGAGGATTATATGTACTTAGAACACTTTTGTCACTTACTAACTGCACAATAAATGCTATCTGCCTCTGTCATTATTTTCTTATTTACCTTTTAATATTCAGCATTTAAAAGATTTTTTTAAAATATATATTTATGGAGCCATTCTGACCATGCTGCTAAAATGCTAGGATGAGTGATAAAAATCTAACATCCTCTCTTTTCCTCAAAGAATCTTTGTTCTTTCCTTGGCCCTAAATTAACGTTCAGAAATACTACTTAATTTTCTTGTTATAAATCTCAAGAAGAAAACAGCTTGTTACCCTTCCCAAACCACTTACATTGTTACAAGAGAAGGCAAAAATAAAAAGAAAAATCTCTGTAATGATAGTATGTAATGTACTGTATAATTTCAGTAAGGATAATTTTTTCATATGGAATGTTCCCAGTGCTCTTAAAAATAAACCACAGTGACTGTGAATACAACTGGTGAATACATACTGGTGAATACAAATGAAAACATTAAAACTCTGAAAGGGGATATTAAATGATATAAGACTAATATACATACCAGACACAACACAGGCATACACACACACATGCACACACACACACAGAATGATGGGTACACGGTTCTTTTACGGCAGAGAGGAAACTCTGGCCAAGAATTGCAGACTAAATTAGATATGGGAAATCTCTTGCCTTTGCTCTGAGACTGCCTAACTGCATAGGGAATTTAGTGTCTACATACAAATCTGGACTACTGAATTCACAAAGAAGGATCAAAAAGTATTGGAGCTGACTAACGAGGTATGGTTGGAGAAGGATAACAAGGCTCCTGGGGGCAAGGGTGATACTGTCAATGAGGCACAGACTGCTTAGTACTTAAGAGTTTCTGTCAGCTAGTTTCAGAACAAACAGTTGCCTGGTGATTTTAAGATGGAAAGATTAGATGCACTGAAACACAGCACATAGTAGATTGCTATAATTAAAAAGAACAATCACTTAAACACCATGCACTGCTTCAGAGTGAAATTAAACAAAAAATAAATCTTTTGTACTACAGATCGCTGCTTACCGAGTCATGTTCCATAAAGGTACGGATGAAATCTAATTCTCTATCTAAGACAAAATGAGGTTATATCCTTGAATCTCTAGTTGCATACAAATAAAGAATTGCCATATGCAAATAAGCATACAGAGCACTCATAACTTATTTTATCATTTATAAAGATAGACATCTATATATAAAAAGAAAAAATAGATCAACTATATCAGTTTTCAGGATGCTTACAACATAGTAAGCATTACTTGTTCATTTTAATGTATTTGTTATAGTAATTGATGTTGAATTTATATTTATCAGTCCTAGCTACTGCCAGTTCAACAAATACCTTAAGAAATAATTCTTTTTCTATTCTAATAATTCATGTATTTTAAATTTTCATTCATAACTTAATATCCCACAAAAGTTTTCACGTTTCGGTCAAATTCGTTGAATAAATTCAAGTTATTCTGACATAGCTTTAAACTACTGTAAAGGATTCCTCATAAAATAATAATTTAGTGTAACTAGGAAAGTAGATTCATATGTCTCCACAATGGCATCAAATGAATTCTTAAGTTATCACCCTGTATTCATTTATTTGGTCTTTTACCTAAAGAAAAATGCTGAAAAGAACAAGTAAACCTTTTTATAAAGTACGAAAAAAATATTATAAAGGATTCAATACCTGATCTAAACAAACAGTCTGCACACAAACTTTCATAAGTGGCTTAAAGGTTTTTGATCTGATGAAATTTCATAAGACATGGTAAATGACCAGGTCACACTGGTTCTAGATCCGTGTATCTCTCAATCTTCTCACTCCAAGGCCAAACTCACTTATGTCTCTCCCAACAGCCTTTAGTCTCCCTGCCTCCAATTTCACCTCACTTTCAACCATTTTTTCCTACCGCCACTGCCATGGTGTTCTACATGGCAAATGACTTCCTGAATGAAAAGTCTTCAGTTAAGTCTCCATAAAAGTTGGTCTTTTATGGCTCCTTCTACCCCCTCTCCAGACCTCCTTTCCCACTGTTCACTTTATTAACAGAAAGCTTCAGGATCTAGTGCAGGGTTTCAAGGATAAATCTCACACAATTTTGCTGCAACACCAAAACATCCAAACGAAAATACACGGCACAAAAGGAATACCGTGACATTAAAAATGGTTTGGGCCTTCTTACTGTAATAGATTGAATTCTAGAGGTCTAATTCCAGCATTGTATTCAGTCCCTCAAAGCACAATAATAACCCTTGACTATCGGAGAGGGCAATGGCACCCCACTCCAGTACTCTTGCCTGGAGAATCTCATGGACAGAGGAGCCTGGTAGGCTGCAGTCCATGGGGTCACTAAGAGTTGGATATGACTGAGCGACTTCACTTTCACTCTTCATTTTTCATGCATTGGAGAAGGAAATGGCAACCCACTCCAGTGTTCTTGCCTGGAGAATCCCAGGGACAGGGGAGCCTGGTGGGCTGCCGTCTATGTGGTCTCACAGAGTTGGACAAGACTGAAGTGACTTAGCAGCATGCTCTCAGAATTAAAGTGAATTGTGACCATTCTTCTCAGTTTGTGATACATCTAATGGGGAAAGAGAGACAAAGTGTCTTATATCCAATTTTGCTTTTGTATCATACACCCTATTAACAACAGTACTGCCTCTCAGGAGGTGAGGAAATGTTTTGAGAGTCAAAAGGTTGGTGGTCAAAAAAGACTTCCAGGAGGAAGTGGTACAGTTTTAAAGAAGAGTAGTGAAGTGGGTGATTGATTCAGTGAATGCCTTGTGCAGAAAACAGAGGCTAAAAAAAAAAAGCATAAGGCATTGCAGGAGCTCTACATGCTTCAAAATGGTTGAATAAAAGAAGAATATGGGGGAAGCCTAGCATGCTGCAGTCCATGGGGTAGCAAAGAGCTGGACATGACTGAGCAACTAAACTGATGGCCCAAAGCAGCAAAGCTAAGAATGCAGACATCCTGTTATAATGATATAGAAGTACTAAAGAAAAATAATTGTATTCTGAGAATTACAGAGTCATAAAAGCTAAAATACAAAATAATCATATTTGTACTTGAGGCTTCAAGAAGCCAGCATGGAAGAAATATTGAAAGTGGACTTTGGAAAAGCCACATATGAATGGGGAGAAGAAGACAAAAAGCTAGTACGGTCAGGCTGCAGAGTAATGACAATGGTTGGAACTAAAAAACCAGTGCTGGACATGGGGAGTGGAAGATTAAATAATCCACAGACCATAGTGACAGATGGTGGGAAGGGGGAAAGAAGAGCCCTGGTTTTCTGCTTGGACCTGGCTGATACTATTAACAAAGATATGAACATTGGAGGAGGGGCATATTTGGAGGCATTGATGTCATAATGTGAGGTGCCTAGGCCTTTTAATCCACTGAAAATGGTTATCCAAAAGGCAGAGAAATGAATCTGCAGCTTAGTCATGGATCCATATGGAAGAATCAGATTTGGAAGTCATTGTTTCAGTGACAGTCACAACTGTTTGAAGGATGTTCATGATTACTGACATCAGTAAGTGCTACAGATCCTTAAGTACTAAGGAGGCTTTACCTAGCTGAGAGAGACTGCCAAAAGGAAATAACACAGACGTAGAAGGCAATGGCACCCCACTCCAGTACTCTTGCCTGGAGAATCCCATGGATGGAGGAGCCTGGTAGGCTGCAGTCCATGGGGTCGCTAAGAGTTGGACACGACTGAGCGACTTCACTTTCACTTTTCACTTTCATGCATTGGAGAAGGAAATGGCAACCAACTCAAGTGTTCTTGCCTGGAGAATCCCAGGGACGGTGGAGCCTGGTGGGCTGCTGTCTATGGGGTCGCACAGAGTCGGACATGACTGAAGTGACTTAGCAGCAGCAGCAGCAGCAACACTCATAAATAAGAACACTGTTTCCCATGAAAAGTGACCAGGGCATAGTGTGCTGTGATACGTACCTATTGTTTTCATGTATCAAAAGCCACAAAATATGCCTTTTGAATATGATTTTTACATCTGCGTTAAAACAACTGCACTGAATTCAACTGCACGAATTCAGTGTATCTGGGCCCAACTCAGTCCATCAAGAAGAAATAATATGAAAAGATACTGGAACCAATAAAAACCCATTATCTTCTAATGCACTGTTTTGAATTTTGCCTTTTTAAGAGTTATTGACTTAAATGAAGTACCCAGGGATACAATGCCTGAAACTCTTGTTATGTAGAGCACTTTATGCTTGCTGTGTACTTGAAGAATAAGCAATTCCCCTTATGCTCGGTTAGAATGATAAGGCAACCTATTGTGCCTCTACACTTACACAGAGCCCCACGAGACTGAAACTTGATGATTACATGGTCTTATAAGACCATAAAGTTCTACCACAAGAGTCGTATATGTATTATAAAGACACTTCAAATTGCCGACCATGGTTTTCTTATCATCATTGTTGGCTCTCTTCTGCAAATTGCTTGTGCCTTTGACTTTCAGAAATGATTTAAACTTGCATCAGTAGCTCTAAATGAACAAATGCCAACCACCCTCACTCATCCGATACACAAGAGTGACAAGATTTAATTACTTAACAGCATCTCAGATATTTATTTCTAAAAACAAAACCTCAATCAAAATTTAATATCAGAAGGTTACATACAGATGAAGACTTCAAACCTTCTATTTCATAAAACATCAAATTAGGCAAGTGTAAAGAAATAAATTCCATTTAACTTTAAAAACATAGCTACCATTTTCTAATATAAACATGAATAATTTATTAAAATGATTTTACCATTCTTACCAAAACTGTAGTTTCTTTGACATTAACCTTTTTCGTGATTTTGAAACAAGTCTTTACTTCCTTGTCAGTCTGCGTTTCACGTCAGACTGATAGAAGCCAGGATATTTTACATTATTTGTCAGGTTCTCTGGCCTTTCAAATAAATTTGAAGCGAAGCTTTTTGATTTTGTTTTCTACTGTCATTTTTTCATATGTATTCTACTTAAGTATCAATTTCTCCCTGTCTTGTCCTTTTACATGCTATTCCTAAATGTGACATCGCCAACATTTTTTGTTTAAAAGCAAAAGTCTGTGCATTTTGTTATTTCCCTATTTTTTCTATTTTTAAAATTACATGCCCTTAAACAAGGTAGCAATATCTTCTTACACAAGAAGGTAGCAGTGTGTGTGTGTGTGTGTGTGTGTGTGTGTGTATCACTATGGGCACCATATCATATAATTTAGATCTCTATTTAAAATGATACATGCTTATGATGGGCTTCTCAGGTGGCATTAGTGGTAAAGAACCCAACTGCCAAAGCAGGAGACATAAGAGATTGGGTTTGATCCCTGGGTGGGGAAGATCCCCTGGAGGAGGGCATGGCAACTCACTCTAGTATTGTTGCCTGGAGAATCCCATGGACAGAGGACCCTGGTGGGTTATGGTCTGTAGGGTCACACAGAGTTGGACACGACTGAAGTAACCTAGCACGTACACATGCTTATGATACACATAACCAATAACATAATTCATTTAGAAGCATTAATATATCAGCTCTTCTAGACACTGCCAAAACTGAATATAAATATTTTTAGAGAGGATAAACAGACTTTTTATTGGTTTGGAAAGTGCAAATACACTGAGATTGAGACTGGATTTCCCATTTCTTTGTAATATTCTGAATTTTCTTTTGTAATAGTCTGACTTTTCCTGAGTGCACATTTATTTCCTCACTTACAAAGTTATGCCTAGCATTGGAACACATCTTACTATTTCATAGGAAATTTACTTTTAAAAAACTCATTAAAAAACCTCATCTTATTGTCTAGAATTTAGTATCTTTTATTAAAGTTAACCTTTCACAGGTATTATCAGGTTTTTCTGGAGTATAAAGATGTGCTCATTAAAATGAAAACTTGCCTGAAACACATGACCATTGTTTGTTATTGTCATTTATAAACAATTTTTTTTTCCGTTAGCTCAGAATAATTTGAAACTTATGCTATCAACATCAAAATACAGACTGGAAACATACCCTTTTTCCTAGCTTAAGGTATTATTATATGAAATTTGATTCAATGAACAGCTTACTGGGAAGAGTTCTATCCTTGAATAATATACATACATGAGATATATACATACGTGCATGTATGCCAAGTAACACGGAGATTATGTGGACATTTGAAATAGTATCTTAAATATTTGAATTTTCAGAAAAATTTTCACACAAAGATTTTGTTTTCCAAACTACTGTTTTTATTTTGGATCAAGACTGATTCTTTAAATTTACTTCTGGCAAATGCTTTAATGTCATTTTCTAAGAAGAGTCCACAATTATAGTTTTTGAAATGTAGCTTGTATTTTTGAAATATAGAGAACCTGTAAATGTGATTTTTGGTATGTATAGATCATATTCAAGATCATGAGCTTGTAGATAAATTTTTGAATGGAAACAGAATTACTTGGCACTATTTTATATTGAAATCTAAACCTTACTATTTGTACCAAACACAAAAGTAGATGCAAACATGATAAATGTGTAAGTGTAATATTCCTTTATCTACTCCTTAACATGGAGGATTCTTATATATTATATAAAGAGATTAAATTTCTAGTAACTATACACTAACAAAAGACGAAAATCAAAAGAGGAAGACAACTTTGCGCACGTGCCACTCAATGTCACCAAATGATTCTAAAGTTGGAGGTTAACAATGTCGCAGTCAGAACAGAATTCCTAACTTTCACTGTGAAGATCTCCCAGTCCCTTACTACTATAAAAGGTCTGAAGTAAGTTTGGCCAAAATCTAACCGAGATAGATCAGATGATGGGCCACAACTTCTACATTATTTGCACAGAAATTCAACCCGTTAAAAACAGTAAACGTCAAATTAGACACTGAACTCCTAAGACAAACAAAAATCTAAACGTTCCAAAATAAAATTTCTTATCAAATGTACCTTATTGTTAAACTGAAAAGCAGAAAGGTATATAATATTGCTCTTTGATTGCAAACCTGCAATTTCATTAAAATTTTATGCTTCATAAGAATTAATGGAAAATATTTAAACTGAGTATAGCAATGTCATACTTATAGTAATGGTATTTTAATATATGGACAACTGTAATGCAAAAATATTATGTTTTTTAATTTATACATTTGTACAATATGTACATTATATATTTATGTCTATATAAGTATGTATCATTTACATATTATTTATGTATATATTTTATACATACATGTTTTTATATATATACAGCAAACATATTTATGGATATACTTTATAGCCTACTAACCCAGGTTAAATTCAAGTCTCTTCATTTGAATATGTACTATAGCCTAGTGATTACAGAGTACATGTTAAGTCAATTTTATTTTCTCATATATTATAAGCAGTATAATTCAGTGGGAAGGCAGTTAACATCACATATTGTGGATAATAGTTTACTGTTGAGTTTTATAAAATAAACTAATAAGTTTTGAGATAGTATTTTTTTCAACATGGACAATTTATGTATTTTTGTACTAGTTTGCTAACTTGGAAATGAGCACAAATATAGATTTTAAATTGTCAGAGTCTGAAATGAATCTATCATCCAACCTCATAAGAGAATAAACAGTGAGTTTTTGTTTTCCCTAAGGTGTCATAGTTTTAAAATCTGAATCAGAAGGAAAAAAAATGAAAAATTAAGAATAAGAGAATGGAACTGACATTTATTTCATACCTCAATATAAATCTGTTTGATGAGAGCTTTAACACTTAGCAAATAGTAACTCTTAACATTTATTTTGGAGACAAAGTTTTAGATTGAAATTTTCAGTTTTTAAACATTTGGGGAAAAAATCCTGAGAAACTGAGAAAGTGAGATTAGTTATTTTGTAAATAGAATGATGATGTAAGGATAATCAGATGAAGAATGATATTTTAGGAAAATTAATTAGATAAAACTATTAGAAAATTATTTGCCTCATGAGCATGTATGTGTGCATTTAAATGCATATAATTTCAGTGGATTAAATATCCAAGTAGTTCATTTGTCTATCTTTTGTTTCATTTGTCTATCTTTTCTCTATCTATCATTTGTCTATCTTGTTTCATTTGTCTCATCCTACAAACCCAGAGCTTACTGCTGGTGGAATCCAGGTATGGAAGAGGGGGTTGCCTCTAGTATGTGCTCATTCACCCTAGGGATGTAGACTGACAGAAGTTCCTTCCACATGGTTCTACCGTCTGATCCTGGGGCAGGAAGAGAGTTCGAGAGTCTACTTCTGGCAATTTTAAATTCACCAACTTGAAAGGCACAGATATCACTTCCATCATAACCCACTGGCTAGCACTATATATGTACCTCCACCCTGGTGCAGGTGGGAAGAGGTGTAATTCTCTTACATGTCCAAAAGAGAGATTCAGATGCAGTGAAGCAATGCCGTCTATACTAGGCCTTGTCATATAGCACATCACACTGAGGAAGGTGTATTGGTTGAATGATGATTTTTAATTTAATTAAAAAAACCTATAAACTAGACTATAATGGCTTTTCATTTCATAATGACTTTATGTAGAAGAACACAAGAGGAGCAACCTAATAAAAGACTGGTTTTGACCACGCACTGGGAATAGGTCAGCCACTTAATGAAATTCTTGAAAGGTAAAATGAATATTATGATTATGCTACTATGTGACATACAGCCCTAATAACTACTCTTTGTACCTAATTCTTAATGTTTACTATATATAATTTATACTATATATAGTCTAGTATGATATTATAATATACTAAAATACCCATGAGCTTCAATCATCCAGTAGCCTTACTTTATGTATAGCTAATTTTATTCATTCATAATAACTGGCTTTATGGAAACAAAAGAATATTTTATTTTCATTACTGTATGAGCAGCAAATTTAAAATTGAAACCTTAATAACTCTAAAATCTATTACCTGATTACAAAAAAAAGGAGACTATAAATTAGTAACTTAATGATCCTCAAAGTAAACATGCTTTCATATACAAATATTCAGATTCAAAATTTATTCATTAAAATATTAAAACACATCTCAAAATTATCAAAAAAAACCTCATTCACAAGCTACTTACTATGATACCATAACAAAAAACTGAATATAGAACTATATCTGAACAAAGAACGTCAGTTCAGTTCAGTTCAGTCGCTCAGCCCTTGTCAGATTCTTTGCGACCTCATCAACCACAGCGTGCCAGGCCTCCCTGTCCATCACCAACTCCCAGACTTTACTTAACTCATGTTCATAGAGTTGGGGATGCCATCCAGCCATCTCATCCTCTGTCGTCCCCTTCTCCTGCCCAAATCCCTCCCAGCATCAGGGTCTTTTCCAATGAGTCAACTCTTCACTTGAGGTTGCCAAAGTACTGGAGTTTCAGCTTTAGCATCAGTCCCTCCAATGAACACCCATGACTGATCTGCTTTAGAATGGACTGGTTAGATCTCCTTGCAGTCCAAGGGACTCTCAAGAGTCTTCTCCAACACCACAGTTCAAAAGCATCAATTATTCGGCACTCAGCTTTCTTTACAGTCCAACTCTCACATCCACACATGACTATGGGAAAAACCATAGCCTTGACTAGGTGACCTATGTTGGCAAAGTAATGTCTCTGCTTTTGTTTTTTTGTTTTTTTTTTAATTTTATTTTATTTTTAAACTTTACATAATTGTATTAGTTTTGCCAAATATCAAAATGAATCCACCACAGGTATACATGTGTTCCCCATCCTGAACCCTCCTCCCTCCTCCCTCCCCATTCCATCCCTCTGGGTCGTCCCAGTGCACCAGCCCCAAGCATCCAGTATCGTGCATCGAACCTGGACTGGCAACTCGTTTCATACGTGATATTTTACATGTTTCAATGCCATTCTCCCAAATCTTCCCACCCTCTCCCTCTCTCACAGAGTCCATAAGACTGTTCTATACATCAGTGTCTCTTTTGCTGTCTCGTACACAGGGTTATTGTTACCATTTTTCTAAATTCCATATATATGAGTTAGTATACTGTATTGGTGTTTTTCTTTCTGGCTTACTTCACTCTGTATAATAGGCTCCAGTTTCATCCACCTCATTAGAACTGATTCAAATGTATTCTTTTTAATGGCTGAGTAATACTCCATTGTGTATATGTACCACAGCTTTCTTATCCATTCATCTGCTGATGGACATCTAGGTTGCTTCCATGTCCTGGCTATTATAAACAGTGCTGCGATGAACATTGGGGTACAAGTGTCTCTTTCCCTTCTGGTTTCCTCAGTGTGTATGCCCAGCAGTGGGATTGCTGGATCATAAGGCAGTTCTGCTTTTGAATATACTATCGAGGTTGGTCATAACTTTCCTTCCAAGGAGGAAGCGTCTTTTAATTTTATGGCTGCAATCACCATTTGCGGTGATTTTGGAGCCCCCAAAAATAAAGTCTGACATTGTTTCCACTGTTTCCTGATCTATTTCCCATGAAGTGATGGGACCAGATGCCATGATCTTCGTTGAGCTTTAGGCCAACTATTTCACTCTCTTTCACTTTCATCAAGAGGCTCTTTAGTTCCTTTTCACTTTCTGCATAAGGGTGGTGTCATCTGCATATCTGAGGTTATTGATATTTCTCCCGGCAATCTTGATTCCAGCTTGTGCTTCTTCTAGCCCAGCGTTTCTCATGATGTACTCTGCATAGAAGTTAAACAAGCAGGGTGACAATATACAGCCTTGATGTACTTCTTTTCCTATTTGGAACCAGTCTGTTGTTCCACGTCCAGTTCTAACTGTTGCTTCCTGACTTGCATATAGGTTTCTCAAGAGGCAGGTCAGGTGGTCTGGTATTCCCATCTCTTTCAGAATTTCTCACAATTTATTGTGATCCACACAGTCAAAGGCTTTGGCATAGTCAATAAAGCAGAAATAGATGTTTTTCTGGAACTCTCTTGCTTTTTCCATGATCCAGCGGATGTTGGCAATTTGATCTCTGGTTCCTCTGCCTTTTCTAAAACCAGCTTGAACATCTGGAAGTTCACAGTTCAAGTATTGCTGAAGCCTGGCTTGGAGAATTTTGAGCATTACTTTACTAGCGTGTGAGATGAATGCAATTGAGCAGTGGTTTGAGCATTCTTTGGCATTGACTTTCTTTGGGATTGGAAAGAAAACTGACCTTTTCCAGTCCTGTGGCCACTGCAGAGTTTTCCAAATTTGCTGGCATATTGAGTGCAGCACTTTCACAGCATCATCTTTCAGGACTTGGAATAGCTCAACTGGAGTTCCATCACCTCCACTAGCTTTGTTCGTAGTGAGGCTTTCTAAGGCCCACTTGACTTCACATTCCAGGATGTCTGGCTCTAGGTGAGTGATCACACCATCGTGATTATCTGAGTTGTGAAGATCTTTTTTCTACAGTTCTTCTGTATATTCTTTTCACCTCTTCTTAAGATCTTCTGCTTCTGTTATGTCCATACCTTTTCTGTCCTTTATCGAGCCCACCTTTCAATGAAATGTTCCCTTGGTATCTCTAATTTTCTTGAAGAGATCTCTAATCTTTCCCATTCTGTTGTTTTCCTCTATTTCTTTACATTGATCGCTGAGGAAGGCTTTCTTATCTCTTCTTGCTATTCTTTGGAAATCTGCATTCAGATGTTTATATCTTTCCTTTTCTCCTTTGCTTTTCGCTTCTCTTCTTTTCACAGCTATTTGTAAGGCCTCCTCAGACAGCCATTTTGCTTTTTTGCATTTCTTTTGTTGGGGATGGTCTTGATCCCTGTCTCTTGTACAATGTCACAAACCTCCATCCATAGTCATCAGGCAGTCTGTCTATCAGATCTAGTCCCTTAAATCTATTTCTCACTTCCACTGTATAATCATAAGGATTTGATTTAGGTCATACCTGAATGGTCTAGTGGTTTTCCCTACTTTCTTCAATTTAAGAGAGGAGCTAAGCCACGTCCGAGGTCAGGGGCGGCAGCCAAGACAAGCTACCCCCACATCTGAGGTCAGGGGTGGTGGCCGAGACTAGCTACCCCACGCCCGAGGACAGGGGTGGCGGCCGAGAGGAGCAACCCCACGTCCAAGGAGCTGTGGCTGTGCAGGCACAGGAGGGACAAGAGGAGCTACTCTACTCTCAAGGTCAGGAGGAGTGGCCCTGAGGAGATACACCTTGTCCAAGGTAAGGAGCAGCGGCTGCGCTTTGCTGGAGCAGCTGTGAAGAGATACTCCGCGACCAAGGCAAGAGAAACCCAAGTAAGACAGTAAGTGTTGCTAGAGGGCATTAGAGGGCAGACACACTGAAACCATAATTACAGAAAACTAGTTAATCTAATCACACTAGGTCATAGCCTTGTCTAATTCAATGAAACTAAGCCATACCATATGGATCCACCTAAGATGGGTGGGTCATGGTGGAGAGGTCTGACACAATGTGGTCCACTGGAGAAGGGAATGGCAAACCACTTCAGTATTCTTGCCTTGAGAACCCCATGAACAGTATGAAAAGGCAAAATGATAGGATACTGAAAGAGGAACTCTCCAGGTCAGTAGGTGCCCAACATGCTACTGGAGATCAGTGGAGAAATAACTCCAGAAAGAATGAAGGGATGGAGCCAAAGCAAAAAGAATACCCAGCTGTGGATGTGACTGTGATAGAAGCAAGGTCCAATGCTGTAAAGAGCAATATTGCATAGGAACCTGGAATGTTAGGTCCATGAATCAAGGCAAATTGGAAGTGGTCAAACAAGAGATGGCAAGAGTGAATGTAGACATTCTAGGAATCAGTGAACTAAAATGGACTGGAATGGGTGAATTTAACTCAGATGACCATTATATCTACTACTGTGGGCAGGAATCCCTCAGAAGAAATGGAGTGGCCATCATGGTCAACAAGAGAGTCCGAAATGCAGTACTTGGATGCAATCTCAAAAACGACAGAATGATCTCTGTTCGTTTCCAAGGCAAATCACTCAATATCACAGTAATCCAAGCCTATGCCTCAACCAGTAATGCTGAAGAAGCTGAAGTCTTGAAGTAGTACACTACTACTTCAAGACTACTAGAAGAAGTAGTAGTCTACGGCTAGAAGAGGCTATAGTCTATGAAGACCTACAAGACCTTTTAGAACTAACACCCCAAAAAGATGTCCTTTTCATTATAGGGGGCTGGAATGCAAAAGTAGGAAGTCAAGAAACACCTGGAGTAACAGGCAAATTTGGCCTTGGAATACGGAATGAAGCAGGGCAAAGGCTAATAGAGTTTTGCCAAGAGAATGCACTGGACATAGCAAACACCCTCTTCTAACAACACAAGAGAAGACTCTATACATGGACATCACCAGATGGTCAACACAGAAATCAGACTGATTATATTCTTTGCAGTCAAAGATGGAGAAGCTTATACAGTCAGCAAAAACAAGACCGGGAGCTGACTGTGGCTCAGATCATGAACTCCTTATTGCCAAATTTAGACTTAAATTGAAGAAAGTAGGGAACAAAGAACATAGAACCATACAAAGAACATAGAACCATATCTAAACAAAGAACTATGAAAGAAACTATCAAATATTTCTGAATTGCTTTAACTGCATTTTCAAAATTCCATAATTTATCAATATTTATTAAAGCATTCATCTTTCTTAACTCAATCAATGAAAAAATGTGTACATGTTCTCAGTTCTCTGTTAAGAACTTCTAGTAGATGACAATATTTTCATTAGACTTAGATAAAAGTGATTTATTTTAAAAGACTGCAAGGAGATCAAACCACTCAATCCTAAAGGAAATTAGTCCTGAATAGTCATTGGAAGGACGGATGCTGAAGCTAGCAAAGAGTCAGACATGACTGAGCAACTGAACTGAACTGAATACAGTTTCTCAGGAAAATAAAACCTGCTGATATATGAGATAGATTTTAGTTTAACATTCATCAAGGAGTGTTCTAGTTATTTTACATGTTTTTAAAATTTTCATAACAGTCCTTTGAGGTAACGGCAACTTTGTCATGTTCTGCTAAAAAGCTGTTTATCTAAATATTCACTGACATATCAACACTGATAGCTGAAGAGGATAAAAGAATTACATTATTCTAGAATAAACATGTTTTTCTATGAGTCAAAGAAACCCTGTGGCTTAGAACAGATGAAGATTAAATAGAGAAGTCATTTTCAGTTTGAAAGAGACCATCCTTATATATTCATTTCTTTCAAAAATAAAGTCTTTCGCCAATTCTCCTGGGGACTTATACTCTGTACCTAATAATAATGTTGATGCATTTTTTTATATAATGGGTAGTGACTACCAACAATCATATAACAAAGTACAGAAACAACAACTGGTCTTCACAGACCTGGCAGGATAGTAATGAGCCATTTCCTCAGTCATGTTCTAGTCTGGATGAATGTAAGATAAAAAAAAGGCCCCACCATGAACTGCCTCACAGCTTCTAGTTGCTATGATTTGCAAGAAACAATTAAAAACAAAACGATTTTTATGTAAGACTGAAATAACCAGCAAGGACTGCAGTATTTTTTGTCATGTATTATTCATTAGGGTAAAATTGTATATGACTTGATTTGCTCTAATTACACAAATACTGACTAAATTCCATCTCAATGCAAGCAAAACTCATAGCTCCATACTTTAAAAACCTGATCTTGTATCTTGTGACAAAATAGCTTTGAAATCTTTAAACCCATTTAGAATCTTTCTCTTTGAATAATTGGATTTTAGAAATATCTTTTAAATGCCTCTTTATCTCTAGGGAGAAATCTGAGTAAGATCTTATCCATGAAGCAAAATGCCAGATGATTAAAAAATTCTCATCTCAAATTCCAGACCTCTATTTTCTCTTCAGTTGTCAATCCCTTTTTAATTTGCTGCGAACAGTACTGTCAGTCTGTTTTGGAAGCTGTTCTAATCTAATATTTCATTATCTTTCTTCTTCAGCCTTTGAATGGCCTGTCACTTGTTATAGCCATCATAAAAAGCTAGCCAAGTAGACGTCTCATCTCCAGCTATCAATTTATAGAGATTCTGAATTGTGCACATGTCCTTTTTGATGTCTTCCATGTTCCCTTTTTAATATCTTTTTATAAACAATGAGACAATGGATTTTTATTTGTATTTTCCTCTAAACAAATTTTTAAAAAACAGCAATAATTTGACCTTTAACAAATCCCTGAATATCCTTATTCGGTAACAGATTTTAAAAAATTAACAGAAAAAATTTTCACAACTTCTGATAAAATATGAAAAATGAATAGAAAATAAGGAAGTTTAATAATCATATTATACAATATCTGAGGGCCCCCTTCCTTAGCAACAACACTGAGAAATATACTTCAGTTTCAAGAAATTACAGAAAGATCTGCGATTTTTCTTTAGTGAGTTATGGAGGGCTGGTACCTAAGTGACTTACACATGAACATTAATATTATTAGATAAAAAACACTGATGCAATACCAAGAGTAACCTTGTATGTTGACAAATTCTTGAAAAACTTTTCTGGACTCACCAAACAATCTTCATGAGGTTCCTAGGAATAAAAGACTTTCCAGTGGCCCTTTCTTAAATATTTATCCAAATACACAGCAGTACAGGAGAAACTTTGCAAAGAAAAATAGTAAAAACATACTGTAAAATATTAAGAATGATGCAACATTTTTTATCCAAATTTTGGCTGATTGGGTTGCATCTGCTAAGGCTGCCTTGCAGCATGAAGAATGCACTCTTCTCTTACAGTACTGAGGAGACAAATCCAAAATGACACCCAAAGCCACAGAAACCAGTAGCAGAACATCCTCACATGGTATAGAGATATGTGTCTGCTGGTTCAAAGGAACTATGGAGAGGATGCCCACATAAGAGATTTCTAAATAACCCACACAATCTCTCCCCAAGAGAAAAAGTTAGTTTAAATTGTTTACCACATAACTACATCTACCTAGCCTTGCCAAAGCCAGCCAGCCAGATACCAACCATTCTCTGCCCTCCCTTCCCCTTAGCACTTCTACCTGGTGGGGGCAAAATCCATACAGCTAGGAAGCACCCCACCCCTTCCGCCTCTTTTCCACTGTCGGCTTCCGTTAGCCCTAACCTACGGTGCAGGGGGTGTAGAGCAGTAGGGGTTAATGATAAATCACATTTGGAACTAAGACTGTGTTTTTGCTTTTTATATACTGTATTTATATCTAAAAGTAACTGAGACCATCTTATTATCTGTTACCAGGAAAGTCATCTTTATCTAGTCATTTACTGAAAAAGTTTGAATCTAACAAAATAAAGTTAAATCTTTACAGGAAACTGCCTGGCACAGCTGGACAAGGTGACTCAAGGAGAAAACAAAATGAGTTGTAAATTTTATCAAAAGTATTGTGGCACTTGCCAATAATATAAAAATTTTTGGGTAGTGTTATTATTTGAATTAAATGAAATATACACTTATAGTATGTTACTGTTATACAGTAATAGAAATATTATCTTGAAATAATAGAAATATTATGAAAAATTATCAGTAAAATGAATTAAATTTTATTTATTTCTAGCTTATAGTATGTTAATGTTACACAGTAATATAAATATGAAAAATAATCAGTAAAATGACTTAAATTTTATTTATTTCTAGCATAATTTCTCTCTGTTTAAAGGTTAATAAGTACTAGGAATCTCCAAAGAGGAAGCTATACAACATTTCCCAAATTTGTTTGGCCAGCAAATCATTACCCCAATTAAGAATCCTGTTATAATTTCATTACCTATAACATAATTGAGAAAACATGGCATGGTTGAATGAACAGTGTCAATACATGATACAGAAGATGGATACAATCACCACGATAGATGTTTATATACAAGAACTGAGTCCATCTTGCAGTAGAAGCTATCACAAGGGCTAACTAATGTACCACTTTATTTTCAATAAGATCTAGGTTTTTTTATAGATCTTAAATATAATTGTGGTTTAAAATATCCTTCAAATTTCAAATAAGAGACTAGAATGCTTCACAAATTCAACCAGGGGAGAATATTACAATCACTTTGTAATGTACACAGGACAATGTTTACTGCACAGACAAGAAAAAACTTATCAGAGTGACTCTGGCACCATTTTGGACACAGGATACATGATCAAATGAATGGACAGTCAGTCAAGTTGTTACAATATTCTTTTGCCCTCTCTTAAAAAATAACAAAACAAAACCACACCTCAGTAACTATAAATTTTAGGCTCTATATCTGCAGAGCCTATGGACCTATAAATTTAGGGAATTATAACTTAGGGAATGTTCCAAGAAAACAATGTAATTATTACTGCTATATATACTTAGAATTACAAATTAACTGTCTTTCCAATAAATAGGTAAGTCTATTCATCTATTGAGTTGGCAAGCATAAACTGATTTCCACAGCACAACTACTTCAAAGGGGAAGTATAGAAAATAAGATTCTAAATTAAAATGCCAAAAATTCTTTTGCAAATCCAAATTTAAACAGCCAAATACTTTAGACTTTAATGTATGTTTAGAAGTATGACATAACCAACTTAAATTTTCAGCTCATTATATATCAATTCAGTTTGGTCACTCAGTCATATCCGACACTTTGTGACCCCATGGACTGCAGCACGCCAGGCTTCCCTGTCCATCACCAACTCCCAGAGCTTACTCAAACTTATGTCCATCAGGTTGGTGATGCCATCCAATCATCTCATCCTCTGTAATCCTCTTCTCCTGCCTTCAATCTTTTCCAGCATTAGGGTCTTTTCCAATGAGTTGGTTCTTCGCATCAGGTGGCCAAAGTATTGGAGTTTCAGCTTCAGCATCAGTCCTTGCAATGAATATTCAGAACTGATTTCCTTTAGGATTGACTGGCTGGATCTCCTTGCAGTCCAAGGGACTCTCAAGAGACTTCTCCAATACCGTTATTTTTATATAATATACAGTTATGTAAAGTTTAAAAATAAAATAAAATTTAAAAAAAAAACCAAAAAAAAAAAAAAATATATATATATATATATATATATATATAAACGAGTTTAAGCCTATTCCAATTTTTCCCTGGAAACAAAACTGTGTCTTAGCCAGCTTGGGTTGCCATAATAAAATAACACAGACTAGGTATTTTCTCTGAGTTCTAGAGGCTGACAAGTCCAAGATCAAAGTGAGTGCCAATGTGGTTCCTGGTGAGAACTCTCTTTCAGGCCTGCAGACTGCTATCTTTCCAGCTGTCTCCTCACATGGCCTTTCCTGTGCAGGAATACCTCTTCTTATAAAACCACCAATCCTACCAGATTAGGGCCCCATCCTAATGACCTCGTTTATCCTTGACTGCCCCCTAAAGACCCTATCCAAATATAGTCAGTCACCTCTGAGGGTTAGGACTCCAACATGTGAATCCATGTGGGACACAATTCAGTCCATAGCAATTTACAAGATCCATGAAACTGTTATTGCTAATTGGTCTGTTATTCTATAATTCTGAATGAATTAAAGGGCTAGTATCTGTAAGATCAGAAGATTCCTATATTCGTTGGCATTTGGGTTTACTTTTGGTCAATATTTTCCTATCAGAGAATGAATACTATATTGCATTTATAAGATGAATGTATTATAGAAACATCATTAGAGAAAAACAATGAAATGAAGTTCTAAGGGACAGTTTGCACTTCATTTCATTGTTTTTCTCTAATGATGTTTCTATAATACATTCATCTTATAAATGCAATATACTTTTAAGTATGATCAGATTATTCTCGGAGAAGGCAACGGCATCCCATTCCAGTACTCCTGGCTGGAAAATCCCATGGACGGAGGAGCCTGGAAGGTTGCAGTCCATGGGGTTGCTAAGGGTCAGACACAACTGAGCGACTTCACTTTCACTTTTCACTTTCATGCATTGGAGAAGGAAATGGCAACCCACTGCAGTGTTCTTGCCTGGAGAATCCAGGGACGGGGGAGCCTGGTGGGCTGCTGTCTATGGGGTCACATAGAGTCGGACACGACTGAAGTGACTTAGCAGCAGCAGCAGCAGCAATTATCCTATCCTAAAATTGTATTAGTACCTCATGTCTTCCCATGTTTCTATTATTTCATTGCTATACTCTTAATGAGAAGTGATGCTAGTTAATTAAGCTAAACCTTAAACACACGCACACAGACACACACATACAGACACACACACACACAAGATGATCATTTTGTTAGAGAATAAATGGTACTTCTTAAAAGTGTCCTTTTTATAGCCCTTACCAGATTTCTGGTTTCATGGCTTAGGATCATGGCTTTATGATTTAAATAGCATTTTTAAAGAAAAAAGAAAAGCTACTTTGTTAATATGATAACCATGATAATATTTTAAGGTCATTCATTTTTTTAGTCTTTATTTTTTTATTTAAATTTATTTATTTTAATTAGAGGCTACTTACTTTATAATATTGTATTGGTATTTTTTAGTCTTTAAACACACAGCTCTATAGCATGGAATGATGTATCACCCAGAATTTCAAAAACTTTATTTTTGGTAATTATCTGCTGAAAAAAATTAGCACAAAACAATTTAAATTAAATTAAACCAAAATCGTATTTGTAATAAATAAAAACAAGGACAACAAATACTCTAAAAACAAACCTGTATAGAAGTAGTGGGAATTTCTCAGCTCTCCTTAATCATCAGAGCAGTTTCTATCATTAGTAGGAGTATTTTGATAAGATTTTAATTAAAATGACTTCAATTAAAAATGAATGTAAATTTTTTTCCATTTCTTTAGTACTAAATTATATGAGATGTTCACTAAATCTACTGTGCCAACCATTTCATGATATATGTAAGTCAAATTATATTTTATACCTTAAAATTATATACTTCTGTATGCCAATTATATTTCAAACTGAAAATAAAATAGGTAAATGCTTAATTTGCATCAATTGATATAAAATATAAAAGCATTATTAGACATCTAAAGTACTCAATTATCGAGTCAGTTGTTTCCAGGCATTATTCTTTCATTGCTACTTTGCTTGGCAATGTTTTCATTGAATTTTTCATTATTATTCATAAAGTAAAACTGGCTTATGATTTTTTTCTTTTTTTCTGCTACATCTTTTTTTTATAATGAAGCGATGAGTTAATTAACTTTTCACATTTCTAGAAAAAAATTTAAAAATTGAAAGTATTTATTTGAAAATTTTATAGAAATGACTTAACATGAAGTACTTTCTTTGGCCATAAACTTGAATGTGTTTCCAATTTATTTTATGATTACTGAGATATTATTGAGTTGATCTGATTTTATTTTATAATAAATCGCCCACTCTTCTTACACATTATAGCACTTTACTGTAAAGTTTTCCCTAATGCCCTTTCATGGTTTTAATCTCCATTTTCTGGAGTTATACTTCTTACTTTTCATATTTTCTCTCATTATTCCAACAGCCTTGACAATCTCTTTTTAAAGCTTGTGATTTTATTGCTAAAGTACACTTAAACACATTTTGCTACTTGAAATTTTAAATGTATGTACTTATCAAACAAAGTTCAATTAAGCATAGTCACTAAATTCAGGCTAATCAGGTAAAAGTGAAAACTTTACAATATATGTTGTGAAAGATCTAGCATGTGGGAAAATCAGGGTAATTTCTAAACATGTTTGTTACCATCCCTCAGACGAACTGCTGCTACACTTCATAGTGCCCTAGTATTTTATTTTACATAGCAATGGAACCTAGTGTTGAAAAACAAACATATGACAATGCTGAAAAAAAAAAGGCAGTAAACTATTCCAATATATTATCAATATTCTACATAATCTCTAAAACATTAATTAAAAGATAATAGTGTCACTGACAAATTGGAATTAGAAAGGAACTAATTCACTGAGGGTATAATCTAATTTGGTACTAACCTGTAATATCAAGAAAATTTATCAATACTTTTGTCCTTTTAATATCAGTTCTTATTTTATCTTAAGGTGATAATGAGAAATACAGAGATTTACTTATATCTCATGATAAAAATTATTAAATATATAATAATACTTTCTGATAAGGAAAAAAGGTCAGGTATAAACTTTGTAGGGTTTCAGTATATTTGCTTAGTAGGCAATAGGTCAGGTATAAATTTTGTAGTGTTTCAGTATATTTGCTTAGTAATTATATATTTGCTACTAGTATATTTAATGAACATATACATAGACATACAGTATCTGTATCAGTGTAATTTTACATATTTTCCTTTACACTAGTTTGTATTTCATAAAATCATCATATTCTTATTTTAGTAAGAAAAATAAGCATTTTAATGTTATATTTGCCTCAAAAGCAATTGTAAAAATCATAAGACGTTTAACAGGAACATATATGTTATTCCAATCAAGATTCTGGAAGTGGAACAACCCTATTAACATTTTACTTCAAAGAAATAGATTATGCATTAATTCAAGATTATTTGTTTTTACAGAAAACAACAGCTAAAACACTACCATGCACATACCTATACATCAACAGTTACGAAGTTCAAAACTTGCCAGTACTGAGATGTGAATCCCAAACCAGAAGCCTATCACAGGAAATACACCAGGCAAGCCTGAAAAAAGCTCAGCAGTTTGCACCAATGAAAGGATATGTAAGGATTTATGTAATCAGGTAAAATGAAATATGTCTATATATTTTCCCTCTGTTTTTCTGTAGGATTACAATCCCGTTTCTAACTTATAACACTGAATGATGAGGAGGAAACTAACTTGCATGGAATTTATTTATCTCAAAAAGAAAATTTAAAAGTTGTGAAGAAAGACAGAAAAAAGGTCTTTTGATATTCTACTGAACTTGAATTAATTCACTACTCTTTAAAGACCTAAGGAAATTTATCTTAGTTTATTAGTTCTCAACTAAAAGTGCTTTTATAATGTTTATTTATGAGGATAAAATTTGTTTGCCACACTATTTTGAGATAATTAAGTTAACTGAATAGAATGTCTCCATCACATAAAATAAGAAGGAAAAATGTATATCTCAAAAGTATATTAGATTTACACAATTTTTTAAAATTAATTTATTTTTTAATTGAAGGATAATTGCTTTACAAAATTTTGTTCTTTTCTGTCAAACCTCAACATGAATCAACCATAGATATACATATATCCCCTCCCTTTTGAACCTCCCTCCCAATCCCACCCCTCTAGGTTGATATACAACCCCTGTTTGAGTTTCCTGAGCCATACAGCAAATTCCTGTTGGCTATTTATTTTACATATGGCAATGTAAATTTCCATATTACTCTTTCTATACATCTCATCCTCTCTTCCCTTCTCCCCAAGTCTGTAAGTCTATTCTTAATGTCCGTTTCTCCTTTGCCACCCTGTAAATAAAAATCCACATATTTTAATAGGTATACTTTCTTGAGCTACAACCTTGGTCCAAGGTCCCATCATTCCTCCTCAATTCTTGCCTTTTATGTCTGTTCTCAACCAAGTATCCAGCATCTACCTTTTTATGAAAGTGTAATTCCTCATCCAAAAAACACCTCAGAGTTCCCTCTGTTATGGACTTAATCTCTATGTTTTCTCAAAACCTGTATGTTGAACACCCAATCTGCAATGCAACAGTATTAGTAAGTGGGGCCTCTGGGAGGTAATTAGGCATAGATGAGGTTATGAGGGTAGAACATTTGTAGTGGAATTAGTGTCTCACCTTCATAATCAGATTGCTGTCATATAAAAAGAGGAAAAAGTATCAGATCTCACTCTCTCTGCATGTGCACAAAGAAGTAGTCATGTGAGCACACGGCAAGATGGGGGCCATCTATAAAACAGGAAGCTCTCTGTACCTCACCAGAAATCAAACCTGTCAGCAACTTAATCTTGGACTTCCAGTGCCCAAAACTATAAAAATAAATATCTATTATATAAGCCACTCTGTCTACAGCATTTTGTTAGAACAGTCCAAACAGACTAAAATAATCTCAAAATGAAAATCAAAGTCTTTTGCAATTATCCACAAGGCTGTATACAATGAGGCCTCTGCTGCTACACCTGCTCCTTTCCACCTGCTACCTCAGCTATGCCCACACTGGTCTTTAGGCTCTTTATGAACCTAGCAGGCTCAAGATCTTGGTGCTTTCTCTTCCCTCTGCCTGCAACAATATCTGGAGAATTTCAACTCTCATGCTCACCAACTACAGACTATGTTATCTTATCCACAAAGCCTTCCCTATCTCCATGTTTTACATATCAACTCCCCAACTCCTAACCCAGGAACTGCTTATGCTATGCTGTGCTTAGTTGCTCTGTCATGTCCAGGTCTTTCCACCACCATGGACTGTAGCGCACCAGGCTTCTCTGTCCATAGGGATTCTCTAGGCAAGAATACTGGAGTGGGTTGCCATGCCCTCCTCCAGGGGATCTCCCCAACCCAGGGATCAAATCCAGGTCTCTCACATTGCATGCAGATTCTTAACTCTCTGGGTCACCAGGGAAGTCCAAGAATACTGGAGTGGGTAGCCTATCCCTTCTCTGGGAGAACTTTCTGACTCAGGAATCGAAACGGGGTCTCCTATATTACAGGCAGATTCTTAATCAGTTGAGCTACCAGGGAATAGGGAAGCCCAGGAACTGCATATAACCCTCCCTTATTTTATTTTTATCTCAAGCTTTTATTATGTTATAATATATTCCATTATTTAACTGTTTGTTTATTTTATGCCCTATCTCCATCACAATGTAAACTCCCTGAGTACAGGATTTTTTAATCTGTTTGTTTAGTGCTATATTTCCATTATAAACAGATTTTTAAAACAGCAGAAGTAAACTATAAGCATTCTCTAATTAAATAGTGCACATATCTTGAAATAGATTAGTTGCTTATGAAAGACTATCACACAATCAGCAAAAGCCTAGCAGCTTTCTCTTCTGTAATTTTTACACTAACATCATTTCACATACAGTAGTTATATTTTCTATGACAAAACAAATGAACATTAAGAGAGGCAAGATAGGAGTAGGGGGTTAAGAGATACAAACTAATATTTATAAAATAAATGAGCTACAGGATATATTGCACAGCATAGAGAATATAGGCAATATTTTATTATAACAATAAATGGAGTATAACCTTTAAAAAATTGTGAACCACTATGCTGTACATATGAAATTTATATAATACTGTACACAAACTATACCTCAATGTAAGAAAAGATAAATGAGAACACAGTATTAGTGATTATAGATAATTTAATTTATAAAAAGTATATTTGTTGAAGTATATGAGACCTCCAAGGATATTAATACAACCCCAGAAAATTCTCCTGTCTTCCTCAATCAAAATCATTGTATCTCTGTGATAGAAGTATGTTCATTTTTAAATTTCTAAAATAGAAATTATAAATTGCCTGCTGCTGCTGCTGCTAAGTCTCTTCAGTCGTGTCCGACTCTGTGCAACCCCAAAGACGGCCCACCAGGTTCCCCCGTCCCTAGGATTCTCCAGGCAAGAACATTGGAGTGGGTTGCCATTTCCTTCTCCAATGCATGAAAGTGAAAAGTGAAAGTGAAGTCGCTCAGTTGTGTCCGACCCTCAGCGACCCCATGGACTGCAGCCTACCAGGCTCCTCCATGGGATCTTCCAGGCAGGAGTACTGGAGTAGGGTGCCATTGCCTTCTAGTTTACCTCAAAAGGTAGTATAAGGACAAAAGTATCTAGTACCTGAAAGTTACATAAGTTGGAGCTCCCTATTGTTTTCTCGTAGTAATGTATAATTTTTACAACTATAATAATTCTGCAAATAAATATTAACATAAATTTCTAATGACAAATGACCAAAATAGTCTATAAAAGCATTCCTTATACTTGAATCAAAAATAATTAACATATTAATAAAGCTCTGTGATTAAAACAAATTGTCAGAATATTCAGCCCTTTCTATCGAGTTCACTATTTTTATACTGAAACAGATAAATGATTAAAAAATTAAGTGTAGTTTGGGTGCCCTCTAAAATAAAAGTTTTAACCAGTAAAATCCTCAAAACTAAAAGCTTTCAGATAACATTTTAATTAAATACACTGTTTGAAAACTTCAAATATATCATGGAGCAAAAGCAATCATATTGAATTCAAGGGAATTTCAAAAGTAATCACCTTTGGAAAATTAGAACACAAGATATCTTATGAGAATTCAGAGACACAAACTGTCTTTGAATGAAAGAAGAGGCTGTTCCCTTTAGTTAAGCCTTCAATTAAAGTATGCTTTTCCATTTATTAACTTCAGAATCTAGAATGATTCTGTGCATCTGATATGTTTTGATGAACTGCATGAAAAATGCCAGTAATAATTAAATTTTCAAGATCTTGTTGACATTTCTGATTTTACTCCTATGTCATTTACTCACATAGCTCATAACACCGGATATGAATTTTAAAGCGGTGCAGGCCAGGCAAGGTCAGAGTCTTACTGATGAGATTTCAGCAAAAAAGGAGAAGCCAATATTTCTTCAAGATAAATAGGACTAAATACACAATCCAAAGACATAGCTTCTTTTTCTTTTTTAAATTATGCCGTATACCAAAATTTCTTACAATTTCTGAAAACATCTATTTCAATATTCTATCTTCCTGATTTTCAAAGTAATCAAAGTAATACTTGCCTCTGAGACTATTAAAATCATCCTTTGTAAATATCCACTAACAATTTATTCTAAATTAGAAAGAGAAACATTTACAAAAAGTCAAAACTCTTCTATAGTATTTTAAAAGAAGGT